>NC_136626.1:17735896-17820151 GCF_933228915.1 Telmatherina bonti
GTAGGCAGTGGTGTCAAAAGTGTTCACTTTCATTTCTCAGGTAGAAGTATAGATACTCAGGTTTGAAAAGACCTCTGTGGAAGTAAAAGTACCAACTCAATATTTTTACTTAAGTAAAAGTACTGTATATAAAAAAAAATAGTATAAAAAGTATAAAAGTCAAAGTAATCCAACTGTGAAAAATGCCATTAAAAAGGAAGACTTAAACTGTGGCACCGGAACCTACAGTGCACTCCCTTAACATTTTTCTAAAACTTAAAATGACTATAATGTTATATCAGTGTTACTACTGAAAAAGCTGGGAAGCACTACACCTTTTCAGCCCAAAGGCTGATTCGGATGAAAAATTAACACATTTAAGTGCAACGCAAATATTTTAAAGAACCATAAATGAGCATTAAGATGTGTTTCATGGCCTGGGTAATATGATGACTAAGCATTATATGGTTGCAAAAAGTGCAGCTTCAAAAGGCATGTTATCAACAACCTTTATTATAATATAGGTAAATGTGAGCTTAGCTGCAGTAATCACTGAGGGCAACAGATTTGTATTTGGCGAGAAACAAAAAAAAAAAGTGATAATTGATAAGAAAAAAAAACAAAACAATTATATATATATATATATGTATATATATATATATATGTATATGTATGTATAATATAAATATATAAATATATATATATATATATATATATATATATATATATGTATATGTATGTATAATATAAATATATATATATATATATATATATATATATATATATATATATATATATATATATATATATATATATATATATATATATATATATACAAAAATGTAAGGTAATGAAGTATTTGACACCTCTGAGTATAGGTAAACTTGTTTTTCCCTCCTGACACAGTTATCAGACATACTATCAAATAATATCAGACATCTGTTATGTTAATGCTCAAGATTGATTCCTATATTATTACTAAAGTTTGCAATAACGTAACTTAAAATGTTACATTTTAAGTTATGTGAACTACAAATAGAAATAGATAAATGAATAATCAGCTTGTTGGAATTTACTGGATTTTAGGATGTAGATACGAGGATTTAGCTGAAAGCTTTTGTGGCTTAAAAACTTAACAAGGTGAACATAACTGTAGTCTGGTTTTGGTAAAACATAGGTAATTTTCACTTCTTCCTTAATGAGTCTCTTTAAAAGTTAATTAGACTGTGTACAACAATGGATTGCTCTCTTCAAGTACAAACAATCATGTTGCCTTTTAGGTCATTGATCATTATGGCAGGGAAAGTAGAGTAGAACATGGTCCCACTAATGGGCTCTCATAAAGATGATGAAATGTGTGCAACCATAAGAATGATGCATGCAAAACCCACTAGACAAGAGATAAAATAATTCAATCAATAAATTAATAGAAAGTTTTTGAGAATATGTTTTTTTTATGTTTAGCTGTTGTATTTTCAATGGGAGCAGCCAAAGCAACATAAAGCTTAAGCGGCAAGCTTTT
The DNA here is from genome assembly GCF_933228915.1 of Telmatherina bonti. NCBI lineage: Eukaryota > Metazoa > Chordata > Actinopteri > Atheriniformes > Telmatherinidae > Telmatherina > Telmatherina bonti. The sequence goes on from NC_136626.1 coordinate 17,737,398, forward strand.
ACAGTGAAATCAATAAAACAGATAATGTTGACAAGCCTTTTTCATAGCTCTCCCTGATGCCTTCCTCACTCCTCTTCTCTCCCAGCCTCACAAAACTGTCTGACTTATCATTAATGTTACTGTTGTTATTTGCAGTACATGGACAGGTCATTATGCGCAAACTTACTGCAGATCTGGCATACAAAAAGGCATGTCTGCCACACCGACCTCCCATAACCTGGGCAATTTATTTATGTAGTTTCATGACCTGGTGGTAGCTGAGCTCAGCTTTGATATGCTAAACCTATTTCAGCTGTTTACTGGCTGACTTTAACAAAACAAGAAGACATGAAAGCATGTTTACTTTTGTCTGTTCATGATGGCACACTGTCTGGCCATGATTCACCACCTAATTGCAATCTTGCAGATGAAGATATTATTTGAAGTTGTAAAATTTTCTTGACACCAATCATGCTTATCAGTCACAATAATACTCCAAAATGGGTACATCTTATTTTAGTTAAATGAAGAATATCAGAAATTAACATTTATGTGGTGCATTCATGTAGTTTGCAGACTTTTCTGTTCTTTCTATGGAATAAAGTTGGCGTTGATTCAAACTTTTCGCTCAGAGCTATTAGTTTTTTATGAACATCTTCACCATAAATACAGACATGCCTCATCTGCTTCCTTATCAGCTAGAGAAAGATAGCATGAAGTGAATAGTGTGTGCGTGTGTGTGTATGTGTGCTCATGTGTGTGTGTTTGTCAATGGGTGCTCTTTGTGTAGACCATAAATTTTTCTGCTCTCCGTCATCCAATCTCTGGGCAATGTCATTCAAACCCCCCACACAATCTATTACCTGGGTATAATAGGCTCCTGGCCATGCAGTGTCCATCTTATTATTAGCCCATAACTTAAAACTATCAATAACTTTAAGGGTGCAGAGACACGTTAGGAAAAGAGAGAGGAGGAGAGGGAGAAAAAACAGGAGAGGTGAAGGAACTTAGGGAGCTCAAAAGAAAATGTTAGGGTAACGATTGTCCTCTGCAAGTTGTCGGTTGTGGATGATGTCCCTCTTAGCATTTTTAGTAACTTTACGCAGGGGAGGTATTTTTAGAGAACATGTCCATTTACTTCATGTTTTTGTTGCTTTGCTTCCTGTGGAGGGCAGCCCTGAGCCTTGTTGAGCTGAAATATCAAGAGAAATCAATGCAGGAATTTCTCTTAAATGTATCATTTAAATAATAAAGTTTCTCACATGATAGTAACATTTTTATTTTTCTTTAAAAAATGAGCAGATTAGTGAGTGGCAAAAAGGTTTTATTTTAATTCATTAAACCTTTAAAAGTGAAATTTCTGATTTTTTTCTGGAAAAGAAGCACAGCAAATCTTTCTGAATAATGTTGTGATTGCACATAAAAATGGCTTTTTGTCAAGTATAATTTTTCTGTGTTTAAATGGGATGTCTGGGCTAACACTCAGTCCTTTTCTTTAGTTAAAGACAAAGATAATAGTCGTAATAATATTTGCATTAGTAATGGTAGTGATTACTTCTTTAACTTGATAAATGGTAAAAAAGCAGCTTAAGGCTTTAAAGGGAATATTGTTTGCATCAAAATGAACACAGTATCCCTTAGACTTACATCAGCACTCACACATTCTTGGCTTGTGAACATGAATGTGTATCCAAGATATAGATATGATCAATAGAGTGTTGCTCTGCCTATTGATTTTTGCCATAAGGGAGATTTGTTGTGTGAGTAAGCAATGCTTTTATAGCATCTGAAGTGATTGTGTGAGATAGGGTTTTTCTTTTTTTCTTTTCATCGCAGTAGCGACTATTCTGACTGCACCGTTACAGCCAGTGGTTTTCATCCCACATGTAGCTTTAAAAAAAGTATTCCACATCCTGATATGTTAGATCCTAATCGAGCACTTTCTGTTAATCCTTTAGTTATGTGAACTCTTATCACTGACAACAACCAATAAAAATGTTTATATCTTATCATTGAATTTTGTTAACTGTTTGGTTTTTATTGTCATTTAGGTTAAGGGGGAATAGAATTGTCAGTTTAGTTACAGCTTTCTTTATTGAATTTTTCAGCTCAGAATGAATGAATATAAACCAACTGTTGCTAGGACCCGCAACAAAGTGGGAGAGGCTCCAGGCAAACTTTTGCCTCACAGTCACCTCAGACTTGTAGCTTACAGTTTACCGTATTCAGAGGTTCACACATCTCAACGCAAAATCATTGCACAGGGACCTTCAGATGTTTAGCAATTCCATGGATCTTTTTTTGTTATCTACTTAAAAAACAAATCTAAGAAAAAACAAAGAGGTAAAACAAAATCTATCAGTATCAATAGCTCAAATTGGAGGGGTCTTTACTGTAGGTGCAAGAGTAAAACAGATAAATTTAAGTGTACTTTTTTTATTATGATACTTTAAAACAAACCAGCAGTTTTAGAGCTCGTGTTAAAGTCAGTGTAGCCTTTTTTTCTGTACTTATTGGACTAAAACACCAAATAATTATGCAAATTCAGTTGTTATATAAAAACAATACCTCGTCTCGTCTCGTCTTCATGCCGCTTATCCGGCAAAAAAACAATACCTCCACTGATATTTTCAACTTGTATGTAAACTTTTAGTTTAGATTCTGTACAGATAATTTTAAATTAAGGAATGAAAAATGAAGTAAAAAGAAGAAAAAAGATTTTAATAGTCAATAAAAATGATACAGTGACTTCCTGAAATGTGAATTGTACAGGCCAAATGTTTCTAAGAGATAATTGTAGCTTTGTGTTTCATTATAAGATCTGAAACTTCCAGTCTTGCTTTGGTTTGGTCATGTAATGCCCTCAAAAGGGTTGTGTGTGTGCACGCGTATGAGCAAAAGGTAGAGTTAGAGAGAAAAATAACGTATCACCACCTCTCTTGTGCTGCACGCCAAGTTAGATGTTAGAAGTTATTTGGTTACTCATTTGTTGGAAGAAACAATAGAAGTTGGATTCAGTTTCACAAATTTATTCCACTCATCTGGACTTGCACACTTCACTTATCAACAGACACATTCTCCTTTCTGGTCCCCCCTTGTTACTTCTCGTAATGTGTTGTGCTGTGACTGCAATCTTCACTTTATTTTATTTTATTTTTATTTTAACACTTTCATTAATATAAATGAATATGTAGCCGCTCTTTTGCCAGGATTTCGTATTTTTTGGTTTAAATTGTTTAATGCTCACAAAAACAGAGAAATGTTATTTGCTATTGCTATTGTTATTTGAGATTTAGCAAAACATGAAAGAAAAAGACAAGAATATATAACTGCAGACTGCTTCAATGGAAATTTAATATTTGTCTGGATTTTTACCGTCATATGTTTAAAAATGAGTAATGAATTTATTTAAGACACTTGTCCCAATTTTTCTCACATCCTTTGACAAATTTTGTTTTAATGTTGAAATTACCCAGAATTTGGTGGCAGGAAATTTCTTTGATTATTTTTTTATTTTTTTATAAATTTCAGTATGTTAAGTTTATCACACAAGGAGCGAAGGTTTTTCAACATTAAATGGCCAATTTCAGCATACGATGTTTCAGCCAAACCTTGGCTGTAGCCCAGTTTCTGCTGCCTGCTCACATGCTGTTCATGCTCGCATACAGGGAGACATACGAGGGCATACACATTCACACATGGAAAACCTCTCACTCGTCAGATTATGGAGGGAAATGTTTGTCATTTCGGAGTGTTTGAGCAAACAGGAACCATGTTCCCCTGACATCCATATTCATTGTGGGCTGTATCTCAGATCACACGCAATTTAAAATGGAAGCCATTTTTCCCAGTAGAGTCGAACTTGGATGTACTGGAACTGCTGCTTCATCATCATTATTTGTTTATTTATTAAATACAGCTTCATAATCCATTCATTGACATCAAAACATGAGTACTTGTAAAATGTATATGTGTAAATGGAGCATTTTAACTAATTAACAAGCTTTTTTCCTCCAGCTACACAAATATCTCAGATACAAACTGTAAAATGCAGGTTTCAGATTTGTGCAAATGTTTTAAAATGATAAGATTTTCAAAAATTTGGGGATATGTTAAAAATGTCCCCCAATATGAAAATTTCAACTTAATGTAGTCATAGGTAAAAGCATGTAGATTTATTTAAAAATCCATTTTTTAATTGGAGTTGTGGATAATTACGAGGTGAGGTTGGAAAACAAACAAATAGATAAAAACGGCATGATTGTTTGCATTCCCACTGCCCGGGAAGATAACTTTCCCTTTGAAAAGAGTCCACTGTTTGCGTTGCATCCTCAATTACCAGGCACAGCATTAAAGCAATATTCAAACGGGATATCAAGGTCAGCTCCGACTCCCACCACACTCCTCTGAAATGGCACTTATAATGAGAATGTAGCACTGCTGTTTCAAGTAGTATATTTATAGTGTGTTTTGTCTCAACTTCTATTTATTTTTCCCCTGTTGTCTCTTTTCATCTTTTCTTTATTTTACATGTTGTTGTTTTTTTTCAAGTATTTAAATTGGAGCCATGTTGAGCATTTCATAATGTTGCACGTTCACCTGCTGAAATGGAGAATTTTTTTGTTGTGTGATGTTGTAGATGGAGGCTTAATTCAGGATATTAGAATCAAGGCTTTTTGCTCAAGATTCCCACTGAAAGTGGTCAAAGAAGTACCCTTGAAATTAACTGAAAATGAGTCCGTTGAAGAGCCTGTAAGGAAATATCAACTTTCATTTTCTTATAATGTAAATATTAAATCTCAGAGTAAAGAGACAGCCTAGCAAAACTCAGCTATGAGCTGAGGTAATTTAAATGAAGAGAGACCATTTTTTTCTTTTTTCCTCCTTTTTTTTTTTTTTTTTGGGTGGTACTGAAATGCTATTGGAGGGATCACTTTTAGAAAGCCAGCCTAGGAAAATAAAGCAGCGGGAATAATAGACATCCTGTCCAAAGAGGCGAGAGAATTCCTGTCATTGCTCTCGCCACCACCCAGAAGACTTCTCCCTGTGTTAAACCTGCTGGCATTTATTTGCTTTAGAATTACCTGCCAGCTAAATTTGGTAATAGACTGTGTCATAAGAAAGCAAACCATTTGCCTCTGCCCAGCCATACTTACATGTGCGCACTTTCTTGTGCTAGGAAAAGAGTAAGATTAAATTATTTACTTATTTTCTGTTCTTCTGGCTTCGCATTTTCATTCATGCTTTGATTATTGTAATTCATTAATAATCTATGGCCGTAGTATAATGTATTTGTATGTGTGAATGTGTATTGATGTCTGAAAGTGTGTTTTCCCATCAGCTGACTCTCAACTTCATGACCTCATTCCCCCACATCCCCTCCTTCCCTTCATCCAACCCACACAGTCGGCAGTGTCAGAAACAACTCTGGCACCCAGAATCACACATGTTGAAACAATGACCGTTCTATTTATAAGTTCACTGCCTTGCCTTTTGTATTGGCTGACACCACTTGGCATGTGCGCGCACACACACACACACACCCATGCGCACACACACAAACTCAAACAATGTTTTAGTTTATCAATGTTAGCTTGGGGTGACGGGGTTGGGGATAGACCTGGTTTTCCTTACCCTGCCATGTCACAAGAGAACCGTAGATTTGCCAAGCTTTGATGTAAACTTTGTGGGTTAATGATGCAAAATGGGTCAGCATAGGGCAAGAAAGCAAAACTCTGTTGTTTTTGTAGTGGCTAGGTAGTAAGAAGATACAGGCAGGATGTTGAAGGGCGAGGGAAACAAATGTTGCTGTAATTTTTTTTTTCACAAACTACAGTATTGTGATGTGTAGTGTAAAACGTATTTAGCTTCTTCATATTTTTGCAAGTTAGATAATTTAGTAATCAGTTCAGTATTTTAAAACTAATATTAAATATTTCAGTGATCAGATTGTCGTTGATCTTTTCGTTTTCTTTTTTTGTACACAGTAAATTCAGGAGGAAATTGGTATAAAATTATTTTATTTAAAAAACATTTGTTTCAGATCATTGTTTAGTAAATTTAAAAAAAAAAGTTTATTTAATTAATGAGGAGGCCTCTTTACTCATCAGTATTCAATAATGACAGTTTACATGGATGCAGTTGTGGTTGTATCTTTAAAACAGTTTTATAAGGAGATTTTTTATTTCTTTTATTTCTTTTTTTTTTTTATTTTGCTTATTTTTTGCCCTTACTTACATAAATTATTTTCATTTTTTATTTTCACTAATTAATGGTAAAGTTTGGTATCTTGGAGCTAAGCGTGTAAATTCCATTTTTTTTTTCTTTAATCAATAATAATCAATATTCAATCTTTAATCTATAATCAATTTGGAAATTCAATACTTTGAAATGTCACTACTAAGACATGACAAAATCCCCTCTAATAGTTGGATTTATGCTGTTAAGCCTAATTAAGACAACCACCTGTAATCACAGACGAGCCATTAAGAAACCATTTAGCACTTAGTGTATCCCCTGCGAAATGATTTACTGGGAGCATGTTGATGTATTTGGGAAGCAGGACGGCTACCTGCGTATTTTACTACCATTACAGTACAGCATCGTGTGAAAGTAAACAAAACAGTGGTGATAGGAGTAGGAGAACAACGGTACTGGCAGCAGGACACTGATTGGGATGTTGATGTTGATTGTCCCTACTGGCCTCTTGCCCTTCCTGCTGTGGCCTCTGGCCAGCCTTCGACAGATACCCGGGGTCATTTCCTATGCATGTCAACGCACACAGATATGCACTCTTCCCGCTGAGTGTTTATAGCCACATGCTGATTCCTATTAATCTGCTTCTTGTCTGGGCAGTGGAGGGGTGGTCCTGGAGGGAATGTGTTGGGACTGTGAGGCCACTAAAGGTGGGTATAACCGTCACACACACAACCTGAAAGCCTCATCTGACAGATTGCGCCAGGCCTGGACTTCTTTTACACTGAGCAGATGTGGTCTCCCACTTGTTTTCCTTAGTAATTATCCCTCATTAAGTGAAAGCATGTGCCAATCAAACAGCTTGGAGAGTGAGAGCAGAACCTGGCCCAGGGCAGGGAGAGATAGGGAGAAGCAGGAAGACCTGTAGCCTGATCTTCACAGTTTTTAAAAGTGTAATTTCAGAATCATTACTAGATTAAAGGAAAACCTTGCAAGTGTTGGCAGGAGCTACAGCAAAGGCATTATTATCTCATTGAAGCTTTCAATGGTTACAAATTGATAATCTTATATAAAACTTGACATATTTAACTTTTTTAAAAATTCTATTGACGAATGATAGTTTTATTTTATCTTTTGGTTTGTTATGGTACGGTTTGTCAAAATATTTAAGACTTCAATATACTTAGTTTAAATTCAAAGCACTTATGTTGTTCTTTCCAGTTTTGAGAAAGACAGCAGATTAGTTTTAGTTTTAGTATCATGTGCAACCTGCACAGCTGCTTGCACTGGAATCCTACATTTTATAAAATGGAAATTATTTGTTGACTTTCGACAAAATAACTTGAAAAGCTAATTGTATCTTGACTAACATGTTTTGCTTCTCTATGCAGCTTCAGGACTGCAACTTTTACAGATGCATGAAATTTATCATAACTGCTTAAAAGCAATTAAGTAAGGAAGTAAGGAATTTTAAAAATGCTAAATTTAATGCTTAAAAGCTTTGACTGTAAACTCTCTTGAAACATCTGTTTTTAAATGTCAGTGTAAACACTAGAAAGGTTTAAGTTTATTTTCCTTGACAAAAATGGTTGTGTGTTGTGTATTTCTTTTTTTCAATTTCGAGGTGTCTGTTCATTTTAGACACTGACAAAAACAATGATTCCAAAACAAAAGGGGACTGGTAAAAAGATACACAAGTATCTTCCAAAAAAGGACAGAAAGTTAAAAAAAAAAAAAAAGAAGATATATGAAGTCTTCATGTCGATGAACTACCATTCATTTTCACTTTGAAGTCCTGCGAACCGTAGTGAAGTGTGATTGCATGTGACAGTCACCGAGTCTCCCACTCTATCATGATGGATACACCAAGCCGCTCTGGTGGTGATGCACCACACACGTACATCCCAACACACACACACATGGGCAAATGCAAAAATTGTAGAGACAGAGGGGTGGAGTTATGTAGGTCCATGTACACAGACAAAAACATTGTCAAAGATCTAAATATTCATACTTAGTAATACTAAATACATTTAAATCAGATTGCATGTAAAGTGGGCTATATTTTAGTATGTTTTCTGCCAGTTTGGGTTTCCTTAGCTGCTAATCAGTGTCATTTTAATGTTCATTGGTCATTTGTTTTTTAGTTTTGTATTTGCAGACATTCTGTCAAAAATGCATTCACTTGAAAGAAAAGTGTTATGTCAAATTAAATGGTTCACTATTTTTCTGTGACCATTAAGTCTTTGTATTTTAAGTAACTCATTTCCAAATGACATTGCACATTTATTAAAGAAATGAAAGGCAGTCTTTGTTTTTGGGTTTAAGTTCTTTTATCTCTCATCTTTTTATTAGCGCACATCACATATGCTCTTTCATATCCCAAGTCTAGTTTGGTAGCAAGAAAACAAAATGTCATAATTATAACTGAAGCCATTTTTCTTTTTTGTTCTCTAGTAACCTGGTTGGACTTTGCATTTTGCATATCACTGCTATTTACAGACACAAACATGAGAATGATGTATTTTAGGTGCTTTAGTTCAAATATCACTCAGCATGTGTTGTAGTGTGTAGGTTCTCTTGTAGTTGAGTGGTTTTACTTTTTCAACAAAACAAAACAATGCTCCATATATTTTTTGTCATTGATTAAAATGTCAGTGGTTATTTGGGTCTTTGTTGGGATATGTGTGAAATTTCATTCATTCACTATTCTATTAATAATTTGGTAGTACTTGTGAAACAACAAACTGAAAGGAATCTGTAGCTATGGTAATATGACTACACTGCTGTAAAATGGGCACTAAAGGCTAAACAGTATTTCCTGAAAGAGACTGTGTAAAAATAATACCCATTGAACATTAAAATTGTGCGTTGCACCCAAACGAATAATGCATTCTAGCCCCTCACCTTTTTTGAACACATTGTGACAGGGTCCATCATGCATCAAAAAGCCTCAACAACACTTCAACAAATCTTCTTCATGCTGTGTATTTGTTTTTTGGAATCACCTGGTTTTGTGAATAATCAGAACTAATTCATGGCATATGGATGATTTATCGAACACATAATTCCAACCTGTGCTATCCAATACGTAGACATAACAACAAAGACACTACACATACAGTGAAATCTGATTATATTCCTCTGGAGAAACTTGATGCTTCTGTGGTTTTATGTAGCTTCACAGTTGTGTAAAAGCTGGTGGAAAGGCTTTTGTATGAGCAAAATACATTTTAATATTTGTTTGTATTCATTTTTGCTTTTTTTTTTTTTATGAAGAGGACTACTTTATATTAATCCTTGTGTTAAAAAGTAAATCAGTTATTTACACTAAATGTTTAAGAATAATTTAGTTAAACATTTAAGTTAAAGAAGGAGCTATTTCTTTTTTACTTTGGTATTAAATATTATGGCTTTAACAGCAGTCACATGGGTAGAGTCCAAGTGGCAACCTCTGGCAAAAGTGAAGCTTATGCTGCAGTGTCAAAAATTGCAGTTCCTCTTTTATTCACTACGGGCAGGCTTCGGAAGAGCATCAATCCTTATAGGCTCCCATGTTAAAAAGGCCATCGTAACAGCAGCCTGTATAAACAAATCTAAAATACTTTGCATATGAAAATGTTTCAGATTGTTAGATTGTCAGATGTGTCAGAATATACACCCATTAGAACACACATGTACATGCAGAGATCAATTTTGGCCAGTAAACAGCAGAAAATGTCATACAGTGTCCCTTTAAGCTGTTTCAAGGATGTTTTTTAAGTTAAAAATATTTTTAAATAAAATAAAAAAACTTAAATCAATATGAGTTACAGTTTTTTAAAGTTTGTCAAGTTTACCATACTAATTAGGATTTTAAATTTAGACCACAATGTCATAATTATTTTAAAATACTATTGTGATATATACAGCTTTAAATATAATGCTCATACCAAGTATAAATGGGACCTAAGTGAGCATAACAGTAAAAAGGAATTTGTAATCGTGAATCTGAACATGATTTTGAACATCTGCTTGTGTGTGTACATTTACCTCACACCAGTCTTGATTGAAACTGCAGTTTCTCAGGACTTGCTCTAACACTTTTTTCTTCTCTGTCAGAAGAAAACTATGCACTTAGAAAAAATCTTGGAAGATTGACAGTGGGATCACATTCAGTTTGACAAGAGGGTGCCTCAGAAAAGCCAGTTGGATACCTAAGTATTTTTAATTAAACAGCTCTCTGCACTAGCTGCATGCTTTCTCTCACCAGTTCAAAGACTACCGCTTTGACCCATGTGTTAAAAGTTTGTATCAGTTTTCCATGGCTATGTTTTTCTTGGCACATAAGACATGCAACCCTAAATTGTCTTGTTTAAAAGCTAGTTTCTTTACAGTTCAATCTTGTGCTCTTTTTACAGCACATTCACATATGTGTAGCATGATGAGGTTTAAAGTATATTTATTAGAAGCTATTGGTTTTGCAACAAGCTTGTGTAAATACTATATCATTAAGTTAATTTTAAAGAAAAATCTACTACGCAAGTCCATCTCACCCTCATTCTTTGTCACTCTGGTTTATTTAAACGTTAAAACAAGTTAAAATAGACTTCTCATCTGTTTCTCGGGCATCTCATCAATAACATTTGTCCATCTGATGTAAAATCAATATGACACACAATGACACAATGCCATGGCAATGGCAAATGTGTCGTCATTTGTCATCGACTGGTAATAAAGATATGTCACAATTGATTTTAGCCCATTCCCCCCCCCTTCTCTCTCTTTGTCATTCTCTCCTCCCCCTCTTTTCTTTGCTCTTTTGCAGTAGCAGTGATGGAAAAAAAAAAAAAAGAATGTTATTATGACTAACGGATGGTCGGCCTTGCCAAACTCAATTAATATTGGAGCAAACGGCTGTGATGATTTGAGTGAATACATGTGTTTTTTTTTAGATCCTCTATTAGAGATGTTCAAAAATAAGAAAAGCAATTGATGGATAAGTTGTTGGTTGGTCTCCACTGTGGGGAAAAAAATACTTTTTTTTTTTCTTCTCACCCCATTTTAATGTTGTTTCCTTAATGTAGGTGTGGCTGTATGATGAATTTTGATCTAGTAGATATGTCTAGTTGATGTATAAAAAAAATTGAACAGCCTGCAATAAGTAGGTCAAATACAATGCTATATAACCCTGGCTGAAAGTAAGTGTGGATAAAAAATAATGAAATAATTAAGCATTATTGCACTGTGTAGAAAGGAAATAAATTAAGTGTAAACTTCGGTGGTGTGGTGTGTGTAAAACTTGTTTATTTAAGGCTATTTTGTACACTGGCTTTTTTCTGTATTCCATATGTCACGTTTGGCATTTTTAGGTGCCTTCACAACACGTGTGTGTTACCCTCAGTGTTTGTCTGCTGTGTGTAAGTTTGTGTGTCAGCTATGTCATCGCGGTTTGTTGCCGCTGGGTTGTGTGTACCCAAGTTGCACCGGTGGTAGCGAGCAACATCTGTTTTGGGCTTGTTGTTCCTCTTGGCTGCTTTTCAATTGGATTTCCTCAAGCAGGGCCAAAAGCTGTCACCTCTGCCAGGCTCTGTTAGCGATCACCGCCGGCCCCTATATTAAGTAGGTGGTTCAGGGCTAAGCTAATAACTCTCCCTCCTCTCCTGAGCCATCACACGCCAGTACTGGTGTTGCTCCTGGCCTCAATGTGTGCCTGTGTGTATGTACGCTCTGTTTTCTTCTGTAGCTATATACCCCATCGAGGTAGGCTGGCTTGGGGGTCCTTTCCTCAATTTGACAGCCTAGCTGAGTGAATGTGTGCATGGGAGAGTAACAGGGAATCCTAATAGGTCTCTCAAAGAATAACTTATCCACTTTCCTTAATAATGTACAATAGGGTGGAAACAGGATGAAAACTTTGTCCCTGTCCCCACCCTCACACAAAGTTTTTCCACATCAGTTTTTCATTGCATAATATTAAGAGGTGAACATAGTATCTCTGCTTAGATGTTGCACAAATATAACTGCAGTCTAATCTTACAGCTGTTTAAACATCATTTTAAACTTGACAGCAAACATATTCACAGCTAGAAATCCACCATACCAGACAATAAATTCAACAAAACAACCTGCAGATAAATGGATCACTTTTTAATTTTTATCAGTGTCAAATACATCACAGACTTATTTGAGTGGATTAAAGCCCTTGGTGTTAATGTCACCCAGATTTTCAAAACCTGTTGAATGCATCAAGATCTTTAGTTTGGTTTGTATTTTGCATTTCCACTGAGACCATCTTGCCACCTTTCCTGGTTTGCTTTAACAGAAATGGGTGTTTCAAAGTTTTTATAGGGAGGTATTTACCTCTTCAGCACTGACAGAGTAGCAGGCAGCCCTTATACCTGCATGTTTCTCTGCCCTCAAGTCTTCTTGCCAGCTTCTCTGGCCAGCTGGAGCAGTTACACAGAGCTGGATCTGAACTGAAGACCTGCAAAGTATCAACTCCCTATTTCACAGCTTTGACAGACACTTTGATTTGACATGCCATGAGCAGTTAAAGTGAAAGTTATGTATACATGTTAATTAAACTGTTTATGCATGGAGGGGTCAGAGACATTAGCAAGTCCCAGCGCAAAAGTGTGAATTTCTTTTCTTTTCCCCCATCACAGTGTTTTAACCTCTTCTGTCTCTCATTTCCTTAATGATTACCAGGTGTGAAGGCTGAATTTTTCCTCCCTGTTTTTGCCAAGAGGAGATGCAGATAGCTCTATTTGTGAAAAGTGTCTTTGTGTGTTTGAATTGAGGCTAGGATATTTGACGGCAGGTCCGACTTGTTCAAATAGCTCTCATATTTGGCATCGGTGGATGCTGAAACCTGGAATTCTTTAAAAAGACATGGAAGTTTTGGTCCTTTGTTGCCTCACAGAAAGCTGTTAGTCTGACTGAAAGAAGTCCATCATAAAACATATATACAGATTTTTATGCCACTTTAAACATGTATAAATAATTTTTGACACAGTAATAGCAGTACTTGAAGTTCTCCTTCTCGATGGAACATGTGGTCTGTAAGGTAACAAAATACAGCTATTTATTAAAGAATTTCTATTTCTATTGATTTAGAACTCAGTCAACTTTTTACTTTTTGCCAAATCTGTGTCCTTGAATCATAGATTAGAACATCTTTTCCAAAATAAGGGAAAAAATGCCATTCTATGAAAAAAATTCTAAAACATAAATGTGCATTACAGTAAAGGATTTTTGTCCCAACTAAATTAAATAAAATTAGGTTTCATTTCCTTAGATCCTGTCTGCTATCAGTAGTCCTTCTTTCCTCAAAGAAACAGAGGCCGCTGTCATACAGAAGTTGTTTTCTCACTTGTCATTCTAACTCATGTTAACATTTTACCTGCTTCTATTATAAAAGGGAGCACTAAGTTGACAGAAGCAATATATTCTAGCAAAAAAGAGAAAGCAGCCCTGTCAGTTCCTCTCTCCTTGCCAAGACACTGCCCTTCCCCCTTAATCATAGTTTTCATATCTGTACATTGAAAATTTGTTTCTCAAGGACAGTGTCATAAACTTGCTGTTTTCTGAGATTTTTACCTGCCAGGGCTGTGCTCCCTAACTCCACACAATTAGGGAGGTTGATGGAGATGGGAAATAGGAGTACTGAAAGGTGAATGAGGGGTGGGGAATTTAAAGGTACTGTTCACTGGGTACTTGTTATCATTTGTTATCCAAAAGGGAGTGGGGACTAATGCTGTAAACGGGAGTATCAGGATCATAAAACAAAACGGTGGCAGTGTTTCTCACAGATTTATTTTGTAAATATTTTTTTTTAGGTCTTGTGTTTTTGGGGGAAAAAAAAGGAAAGGAATAGTTCAGCAGAGTAGCATATTTGCACAGTCAACTTTGGTCATGTTAGTATTTTTTGTATAATCCAAAGTCTTCAAACCAATTTGAATATCTGCTAACTGTTTGTCAGACCATCTGATTTGTCTGGCCCTTTGTGCATTAGCCAGGTAAAGCTCTTCATTTCTGGAGGTATCATCTTGTTACATCTAATTCTTCATGAATCCAGAGGGGAATACTTTTATATAGCCTTGAGTAACTTGGACTGCATGTTTCAAACTGAACAGTATCACTCCTTATAACATCACTTATGTGCCACAAAAACAACTACGGACATGTAAGATGCCTAAAATAAATTTATATTGTACTAAAATGAATGTCTCTTTCTCATATAATGGTTCATATCATGTCAGTTCTTATCAGATCATGGTTAATATCATGTTAAAGCTTCATGAAACCTTTTTTTTGTGCTGTTTTATAATAATTCCAATTGTTCTGTGTAAAATAACATAATATTTCAATATTACCCTGAAAAGACTGATTTATTAGTTTGTGTTTTGCATTTAATTTGGCTTTAGACCATAATATAGTCAAAATTATTATTTCCATTATATTATATCCATTTTTTAACAAAATTGTGCAAGGTTTTTAACATAATCGGATGACTAAGAGTAAGTGTAACTTAAAGATCACAGATATGCTTCTTGCAACTGCAAATGAATTAAGCACTCTGTGATGTGAACACAGGTAAACACTGTTTTATCACTTTGTCTGGTTATAGAATTAAATTATATTAAACTTGATTTAACAGGAAGTGAAACCAACATCTTATCAAATGGTTATAAAGTCTACATATATATATATATATATATATATATATATATATAGATAAGAAAATAAACACATGAATGCATAAATGTATTTGGAAATATCTCTGCATTTTATGAAAGCAAACTTGACTTGTTAACATTTTCACTGACATAGTGCAGTATTGAACAGTAGATTTTTAATATAAATGTAACTATTGGTTATGGATTGCCATAAACATTTAATTAGCTGAGTTGATACTTTTCTTGAGTCAACTGCAAGGTCAACAAAAGGGAAATTTCCACAAGGAGGTCGACAGCATCACAGCCAGCCAACAGTGAATAGTATCAGGGTTAGAATCCGACATCTGTTGCTTTAATTGACTTGACTTCGAGTTTTTAATAGTAAATCAGTCCCTGATTTTGATCTGTTTCTGTTGCTTTCTCAGTCAAAGCTCTCCGTATCTGAATAAATGAGTTGAGCTTGCTCATTTAAACAAGTGCTATTTTCTCTTTTACTTTGCAGCATAGCACTACATCTCAAGGGTATTAATGTTTTTGGTGTTTGTTAGTTTTAACTTTTTAAACATACAATTGTTTCCTAATTAGTGGGATGCAAATTAGTTCATGCTCCCCTGTTTGATGTACAGTATAGTAATACTTTGAAAGCATTCTTTGCATAAATTTGTGCCATATTCCACTGAGTTCAAAAGAAACAGGACTTTTTTTAATAAAAAAAAAACAAAACACAATTTAAATAATGTGCCCCATTTTCTTGTCTGTTTGTTTTTAGTGATAATATTAATGAATTAACATTTTAAACAATCTATTGTTACGCTACCACTTATTTTTAACTCAATTAGATTTTAATAGATCATTTTTCTTCCATGTGTTCTTCCCACTTTGTTCACTGCACAACAAATGAGAGAAATGATCAAAAACATGTTAATCAAATTGCAACAATAAGTTGAAAATTGCAATTCTAATGCAATGCAACGGAGTATGTGTTGCAAATTAACCACCCACTGCCTTTTATTCTTTGTATAGATTCTGTATCTGCTTTCTATGCATATTTTTTAAAATATGTATATGATTTATTGAGCAGAATTTAGATGAACGTAAGATAAGTGTCCAGTTTGACATTTTGGCACAAGACTTCAACAGTCCTTACATAAAATTTTTGTGTGATTTAATTACATTCTATGTTTTGTCAAAATCAATAGCTTTATGTGACTTTTTTTTTAAATTTTTTTTAATTTTTTTTTTTTTTTAATATCAATTCATAGCATTGCGTTCAGTGATGCCAGGATCAGATCTCTTGCTATGTCTGTTGTCTTTAGCATGTCAGAGACCAGTGGAATTGTCAGTTTTAAGAGGATGGATGTCCTGAGTTGTCACCTGACATTGCTACAGACAGGACAATTCAATCCCTCGGGGACAAAGCGGCCAGCAGGAGGTGAATGGGCAGTAGCTTGGGCTAGAGGTCGTCATCGTCAGCCATTGACAGACTGTCACTCTGGATGTCCTCCCAAATCATGCTGTCAATGGTGATGCATTGAGATCTCCCTCTGGCAAAAATTGGATGTTCCAAACTCAACTTGATTGATGCTTTGACTGGATTGTACCTGCCTGTCTTCAGGATGTGTCCTTACCCCCGTTTAAAGATATAACATCACGAACACTTGAAAGGGGGTAGTTGTACCCCCTTTTTTTTTTTTTTTACCATTTCTTTGGGTGTGTATATATGTGTTTGTGTGTCTTTCTGTTAGCTAGACCCACATCAATGTGCAGTTTTCTTATCAAAGCATCTGCTCTGCCCATCAGCCTTGAAATTTATGGGATTTTAACTGCCTTTTCATTTTTCTCGGTACATCTTTAGTGGCACAATTCGATCAGTGCTCTGAGGATGTTGTTCTCACTGTTTCCATTGAGGCTGCAGGATTACATTCAGGCCTGAAGGCGAATGCACAGCTTGTACATTCAGTGGATGCCACAGTGGATTTGAATGAAAAATAACTGTTTTTCTGTAACCAAAAAGTGCAGCCTTTATGTATCCAAGGGCATGGCATTCTTGGGCCCAGGGTACTAGCCATGAGTTTTGTGAACATGAAATATCTTCTTTTATGTGTCATTTTTTTCATTATTTTCCCCTCTGTCTCTCTTTCTCTCTGCTTTCCTCCAATGGTTTTCCTTGATAGTCTCGTCTGGCATGGGTTGCTCTCTTATGTGTGGCCATGTGTGTGCATGTGCTTGTGCTTGAATATATATTTTTGCTGTCTTTATGTGCTCATTTAAGTCAGTTTGTCTGTTGCATATGTAATTCAATAGGTAGGATGTGTGCTTGCATATGTGTTAGTTGGAACTTGAGCCTATATATGTGTTGTAATGTGTCTGAGAACATAAACTAAGCACAGGACTTGTTCAATAAAGCACTTGTTCTGCTTCAATAAAGCCTTTTTAAACCTTGGGTTTGAAGTTTTGATGGTTCCTGGAATGGGGAACAATGGTATTGTATATGTAAAAATGCAAACTGAGTCTTCAGAGATGGCCCAGTTTGGAGAAGTTGTCCCCTTTCTTTCATAACATTTTAGTACAGTCTTTTCCAGCTTTACTTGGTTTGGATTAGCTTTACCTGTACATTTTTACCACATTACCCCCTGACACACACAAAAATATAAGAGAGAAAACAACATTAACAACTTTGTCCTCTTCTCCTTTCTCCTTCTCTCTTTCTTTCACTCTTTCTTTGTCTGTGTTTGCAGGGCCTGTTCATCTTTCTGATATATGGGGTGTACAACACAGAGGTAAGTCTGCATTGTGTCTCAAGGCTGTCTGAGTGAATGAGAGAAATGACAAGTTTCTGATGGGCTCCTTGCTTAAAAGCTGTGTGGGTGGGGTGTGACAGAGTGTGTTTATGTGTGAATGTGTGTCTGTGGATGAGTAGAGGGATGGGAGGGGACATCGTTTCCACGCAAGCGTCCCACTGCCCTTCATGCTTGGACTAACTTATATGCATCCGAGTCCAACCATTTAACACTGACACGCTGCGGTTCTCAGCCACTCATTCCTCACCCACATTGGCTAATATTTCACTGCCTCTTTAAGTTTTTAAACTCACGGCCCTCCATTTAGCATCCTGACAAAGCAGCTGGCCAGGACTTTACAGAGCCGCAAGCAATAACCATAGTAGGACAAAAAAGGAGACCAATATGCCACAAACAATATGCAATGAAGGTATGAGAACATATCATTGATACGTTGTGTTATTACCATTTAAATACAACGTAGCTGTGTGGGGTTAGAGAGCAGATGAGTGAGACAGAGGGATGCAATTTAATAGATGAGACTTATAGTCATAAAAATCACTCTTGGTCAAATGTAGCTGTTAGTCTATGTAGATGAGGACATCTTAAACTTTGCATAAGTGTTGCTGGATCTGTGCACCTTTTGTTTTTTAAATCTAAAACTCTGGTCAATTTCTCAATTTTAGACACCCTGAATTCTAACTCTAAACACAAAGAGGACTTGGGTTACAGTACAGTAAAATACCGGATAAGTCATGACTGCAACTCACATGGAAATATAATGCCACTGCAGGAGTGCAAGCAAATCTAATAAGCCATCATGTTCTCTGTGGAGGCAATGAATCTCTGTTGACTAAAGTTCTGATTCAATATAGACATACCACGCCTTTTAATTTACTTAATTTGTTGCATTGACTGAATAGATGAGGTCAATAGGCAACTTTACAGTGACACCTCGCTTCTCTATCCTTTACATCCACCTGTCCATCTAAGAGCACATATTTCAAAGGGAATATTTGCATTTCTAATCTTTAATTTATTTTCACATTTTCTCTTTATTTATTTAATTATTTTCTTAATTGAACCCCATCAATGCCTGACTTCTTTTGCAATTATATATGAAAAATAAATACAGGAAACAATCTGGGAAAAAACAAAAAGAACAAAAAAAACCAAAACAAAACAAAACTGTAGGTATTAAATAAAGTGCAGTTTATTGTTGAATAGATTCATAACCAATTTTAAATAAAGATAAATAATTAAAGATAAATACATGAGGTAAATATGGATTGAAAATACAAATAAATACAATAATTAGTTTGATTTAAAAAAAAAAGGAAATTGTTTTGTTGAAAATTTGCAACATCAGGAGTCAAGGGGTTAATTTTTCTCTAGAGCATGAAAAGCTGTCCCTGAGTCACAAGCAGTGCACAGACAATACAGAGCCAGGGAAGGCTGACCCTTCACACTGTAAAATAAATCAACACTGCATTCTTACTTAAGTGGCTTTTTTAGTGCTTGGGAATTAATATCCTTACACTCAAGTTGTCCTTGACCTTGAGGTCTTCTTAGTTTGTGAGCAGCTTGTGTTCATGTCCCGATTTTTAAAGGGATCAGACTTCTTTGTTGAGATAAAGAAAAAAAAAATACCAATAATATTTCCATTACTCACATCTATACATTTTCTTTCTGAATTTTCATCACCTGTAGGAACGTTTCTTCTTTTGCCTGTCACTATCGTTTGCTGTTTTGCATCTTGATCTCAATACTTGATCTCAATAGTGAAAGAGAACAGTTGACATCAGTATTCACCTTACCTGAAATGGAAATAATTTTTTCATTATTTCTTTTACTCGTTGCTAGTCATTGTGGCAATGCGAAGTGAGAAAAAGACCTCTTCTCTGATTTTTGTTGTTTAAAATAACCATCCTTTAGTGTTTGGTAACAATCGCATTTACCTTAAATATTTAAATAAATGCTGGCATCCGTTGACTATGTTTGCAAAGCAGTGTGAATTAATCATACTGCACACATCACTGGCATGAAAATATTTCTAGTGACAGAAAGTTTCCAGTGGACAGGATATGATGTTTTGTGACATTTTGAAGCTGTTCTCCAGTTTGCCACAATAGATTTGAAAGAAACAGAGTTTATGTTTTGATCTGTATCATAGTGATATAGTGTGTGCAAGGTATTTAAAACAGACTAAGAACTTTGCTAGTAGTTACTTTGCTGTAATAATCGAAGGGGGAAAAATTTCACTTTGATATGCAAAAGACAGGTGGTGAATTAACTGGTGCCTTAAAGTGAGAACATACTCCATTCATAAGGCTGGTTTACAGGCTGCATAATTACAAAATGTGGTATACAGAATAGATTGTATCTGCTGTGATTACACTTAAAATGCAATGCTTTAATAGCTAATTACCTGACAGTAGCTTCCCATTATTCATTGCAATTAGTTTTTCCTTGGTGGTCACCTTGTAATCCTACGCTTTGATGACCTTTTATTTCCATCAACTCCAAGGATGTCGGCAGGTGTTGTCGGGTGCTCTGCTTTTATATGGTAATCGCTTTGCGGCTATTTACATGGGGATCCATGCTTTGCATCATTTTGAAACCTTGAGTGAGCGCAAAACCCCTTAAACACATAACGATCATCTAAAACAATGCCCTTCCCCTCATTGTCAAGTGATTAATTAAGTTGTGTCATGTAATTGCCTTAGCATGCCTGCTGTGTTTGATATTGGTGAAATCCCAGAGACTTCTTTCCCTTTTAAATGTTGTTGTACAATGTTCATCTTACAGAACATCTGTACCTTTTTGAAGGCCTAAAAGATATCAGAAATAATGAGTGTTTAGGAACCACAGTTCTGATACTGTTGATTCTGTCAAACAGCTTGGACCTTCTTCATTATTTACCCCTTCAACAGTTGTGTGTATGCAAACTGTCCACTGTATACACATGCCATCTCTGAGAATGTGTGTGTTCGATGTGGTGTCATAATTCATAACACTGCTTGACTTAATAAAGCCATAAGCTATAATGCATATTCAGTAACGTTGTGGGCTGGGCCGGGCCTGTAGTGATGAGTGCCCAGCTGCTACAAATTACAGTTTATGGCAGACAATATACACATGTAAAATGCACTCGCATGCACATATACTGAGCTTGTAAGTGCAAGAAGCCTATTGTGGAAGACTTCAGTCTGCTTGCAGTTATCGCAGGAAGGTATTTATTTTTCTGTCTGTTTGAATATTTTACCTTATTCTTTATTTACTTTTATTCTTTATGCATGTATATATATATATATATATATATATATATATATATATATATATATATATATATATATATGTGTGTGTGTGTGTGTGTGTGTGTGTGTGTGTGTAGAAGGGTATATTTTTAAGATGTTTTTTTAAACTTATTAACAATATTAAAAAAAAAATCCCTTTAAGTGTTTGATCAGTAGAATAATATAAAAAAAGGACTCAATTGAATATAATTACAAATTGGCCAAATTACCATGTTTCTGTAAGTATGATATTGGATTGGATTTTTATTTCAGAATGAATTCATAATTCTGAAAGTACAAATCCTAAAAGATTCAAGTAAGTTTTTATATATTAATTGCAAATCAATGTTTGCTGATATTGTGTGTACAGTATCTTTTATCTCTTACATTAATGACTTCTCCCTGGTTTTCTAGGTGTTAAATAAAAGATACAAGCTAAACTGTTTCATCTCAAGTGTAAAAATGTAATCTGTTCTGCTAGGGCGGTTCCTTGTCCTCCAATAGCTCCATTTGTTGGTCCCGGTACTCTGTTGACAGATGATAGCCTGAAGTCGTCTTTTTAGTTTGCCAGCTCTATGTGTCACTTTCAAGTCCCATTAGCCACTGGGACATACTGGAACGCTCCTTCACACAGATACACTACACCAGTCACTGTGTGTCAGCATCTGCATCTAACCCTCAAATCATGTTCTATCTCTTCTGCAGTTTATTCTCTTTTTTCATAAGGAAACAGACATTTGCTGTGAAGTAGATTTTTATTCAGTTTACTATGAGCACTGTCGCTGACTTCTCTTACACATACACTTTTCTCTTTTTCTTCTTTTCTTCCAGGTTCGGAGCACAGTCAACAGGATCAAAGAGAGGAGAAAAGCGCTTAATTTTTCAGTACGTAGTACTTCAAATTGCCTGCGAGTGTGTGTATGTGTGTCGGAAAACACTCATGTGACCACCTCAATTTGCCACATATATCTGATTCTCATGGGGAAAAGAAATTCACTGCTTCAGCAGTGCCAATGAAAGCGAGCCACAAAGCAGCACTCACATCAGCACTCGCATCTGATAGCCTCTGACTAGTCGACAGTCTGTGTTAGATGCCCTTATACATCAAACATGGGCCCTCCATAATAGTCCCCCCCCCCCCTTCTTGCTCTCCCCATTGCAGCACCTTCATCCCAGCAATGTCAAGCTCTGCAGTGGGTTACAAGTTTCTAATCCAGGACAAGCCGTCCCCTGACATTAAAGTGTCAGGCCAGTATTTATACCTTGTTGGACGCTGCTGTTTGCCTGAAACTGTGAGAGGCTGCAAGTTTGTGTGTTTGTGTGCAGTATTTGTGTGTGTGTATAGGAGGATTAGAGCCTACGAAACACAATTTAATAGCATTTAGAAGTCAAGCACACACAAACACAGCCTAACACACACACATGCAATTATGAACCTTATCACCATGACAAACACCCACTCATCATTCCACCCTTTGTTGCCCAGGCTGTCGTGTACATGCATCTTCAATCACATGCAGACATACAAAATGTTTCTTGTCAGGTTGGTGTGTCACGCTTAATGACCAGTTAGTGACCAATTTTTTTTTTTTCTGCCATTCCCTCTGCACGTTAAATTACACATATGTACTTGAAAAAAATCTAACCCATGAAGCTATTTCTGAACAGGAGATTGATATTTAAAATTCAGCATACAGCTTCTTCTCCCCTTTGACCCCCCCCAATCCAGAGATGGACACTGAAGATGGGAAGAAATAAAATAGATAAATAAATAAGTTAATGTGTTCATGTGTCTGTGTGGGGGGTGCAGATGGGCTTTGCCACCAGATACAGTCTGATATATTGGCTGCTCATGTTATCAGTGGAGACCCCCATCTAGCGTCATTTTTACTGCTTCTTTTCCCCTCTTGTGGTGGCAATTTTCCAATCTCAGCGGGTTCCGCTACCAGAATAGGTTTCTAGCCATCACTGCTGCTTGACGGTTTTTAGCTAATGTTGTTTTGTGCCATAAATCCTGCTTGAAATACTGTATCTACCTGTCCTCTGGTTAGATATGAGACATTTAGCTTTAGATGACCGCACATGCCCCTATATATCCTCTTGTTGTAAAACACAGGATTGGGTATTGTGCGTTTCTGGGTGAGAGGTAGCGACGATTAGGCATTGTTATAACATATGGGGTCATTTGAAGACAAATTGCACTTGCTGGAGATAAAAGGATTTATGTTTTAAATTATGTGCCAATCAAAATATTTACTGCAACTTTAATTTAAGAGTTTAAAGTTCTTTTTTAAGTATTTTATTGTTGTAAAAAAGTAAATTTAAGAATTTTTTGATAAGCATAATAAACACATAATAAACATATCTTGTGAAAACTGTTTACTAAAATTTACACAGACAAAAAATACATGCCTACATTCACACTTTTACATTTCTAACACAAGTAATGCAATATGCATTTTCCAAAAGTTCCACCAAACCTAATCACATTCTCTTCTTTATTTCCACACCACTATTAACCTATTTTAGACCTTTGTCTTTTTGTAGCTCTCCAAACAGGCAAAGGCCTCATGCCAAACTTTTTTTTTTCACCATTGCCAGGGCTTATGTTTATTTTTGTACATACACACACAGACACACCTACACACCTACACACAACTATGGCGACTTTAAGCCGTGTTGCTGGCCTTTTTGATACTGCACACCTCCTGACCTACCCTGACCTTCCTCTTGTACACACACAGCCAGATTGCTTTGTGAAATAAAGCTGTCAGTTGCAGGTCCCAAATAAAAAACACCCCCCTTCTCAGTACTTCATACCCCTGACACGACTGAAATATAGATATAAATTGGAAGCGGATTAGTTTTTTTGATCTTAATTCAAGTTTTGACAAGATATTGAAAGCTACATGTAGGAGCCTGTCTGGCTGCATTTTCCTAGACTTTATTAAAGCTTGATTAAAAACTAGAAACTTTAAATAAATGGCCTATGGTTTTGTTGCTAGAAGTGCCGTGCTGGAAGAATTTATTGTGATATGTTACTGTGCATGTGTTTGTCTTATTTACTTTTGTGTTCCTTTGTGCATTTACTTTGGTTTGTATGGATGTTTATGCATATGTGAAGCGAGGAGCTCCATGAAGGGAATTCATACATCGGATGCTGAAGGCTTAAACATAAAGTCATGGGTATGGCATCACAGCAGTCCAAAACAACCCGTGACATCTTTAATATGTAATACTATTGTAATTAGTCAGAGAAAACAATTTAAGACATTGTTATCCAAAATTTATTAGGAGTCCAAATCCCAATGCTGAATAATGACCCCTCTCACTCTACCACATGATAGTACCATTTTTTTTTTTTTTTTTTAAATTTTTTTTTACAGAATTGTGCCAGTTCTCGACCATCCAGCTCAGTGACCAACTCTCGACCTGTTAGTTTCCCACTTGGACAAACTACAAACCAGGACGAGGAGATCTACCCATGCACCAACTCGCCAGGCCTGGAGGATGACAGAAAAAGAGGTGAGCAGCAGGACCAACATACAAACATAAGTCAAATCTGGCCATTGGCTGTAAGGCCAAATAAGACTAGCTTATTTGTATTTGTGGCACAACTCAACGACAGAGTTTATCAAAATGCTTTACAGAGAAATTAAAACATCACGTTGCAGAAAATAAAAAGCATAATTTACAAAAGGAAAGAAAAATTAAATAACATTACAGTAGCTGAAGCATGATCAATTAAAAAAATTCAAGCTTAAAATAAACAATGCAGATTTGGACTTTTAAAAATGAACAATATTCAGATACATCTGAGAGCAGGTGAGTCTTAAACCTTGATTTAAATAAAAATGAGTGTCTCAGCTGTTCTGAGGATTTCTGGGAGTTTATTCCAGACATGTGGGACATAACTGCAGTCTAACTTAAAGACAAGTTCACAATCTGTAACAGATTTGACTCCATGACCTTTTCAGACCTTTCTGAAAAAAACCTGTGGTCAAAATGTCCAAACACAAAGAGGAGGAGTTCAGGTGATATGAGAAACCACAGTGTTTTGGCGTTTAATGTGGTTTTCTTGGACACAGTACAAATCCTGAACTTACTGTTGATAAATTAACTGCTTGACTAATATTTTGGATTTCTGTATGTGAAGAATTTAGCAACATTATTACAGGCAGAGGGGGGTTTGTTAGCCTGTCGATTGTAGTGTATAAGTCATTATTCCAGTTTTTTATAATACTGTAAGGGAAATGGGACTTTCTGTAAAAAGTATCTCTGAGGATCCAGAAATTCAGCTATACAAAAGGGTCAGCATTTAAAAAAGAGTAGATTTAACAAAATTGTGGAGGGGGTCCATCGTGGGCAAGACAAGGAGAGAGTAATTTAGGGACACAACTTGGTCGGCAGCTAGACAGCAGACGGGAGCACGAAAGAAACACTGACCTCAACATACACAATGCTGTCGATAATCTGGCAGAAAAGCAGAGACCGGAGACAGTGGTGATGTTCACCGGTGAAACGGAACAATTAGGAAACCCCATGTGAGCTAAAGGAGGCTGCTTGCTGAACAAAACCCCACAGCTATGACAGAAACGTGACTCATGACATTTATTTGTGTTCCACAGTTGTAAATTAGATGTCACTTAACTTATCATGCTTTATTCATCCATCTTTGCCTGGTTTTTAACACTTTTTTTTTGTCATTTCTTTTTGTTAGTGAAGGATTTCTCCACGGAGACTTTTTCCTTCCATTGCTAACCCTCACTTTAGTTGGAGCAGCACTGTTCATAACATTTAACATTTTAGCTATGAAAGCTAAATTGGCTGAACCTTTCAGCAGGACAGGTGTTGAAGAGAAGCTCTGGTTAAAGATCTTACTTGTGTTTTCATTTCTACTGTTTTGGGTTTATCTCCATTGGAACTAAGATTAAACTCTCAAAGAAAACACAGCAATGATCAGACCGGCCCACATCGCACACGGTAACCTTGGAAATGTCCAGATCCTTTGAAATCTGCAAGTTCAGAGTGCGTCCTACTGTGTGTGGGCTTTGCTATATGAGCTATATGAGTCCTGAGGGTTTTAAACATAGATGTTGAAATAATCACACCGTGATTGTAATGTGTTCTTAAGCAATGTTTAAAGTGATTGTGTAGTGTAGCCAGACAGCCAAAGTGATTGATTCCACTTAATTGGCTGATAGATTATAGGTACAGGCATGTCTTTTTCTTTTTTAAATTTTCTGCCCCAGTTTAATATTCATTTCACAGCCTAAAAAGGAAATCGAAAAGTAGGTATGGTGGCTGTTTGCTAGGGGCGTGCCATCTTAGGTGCCTAACAGTTTGATTTGATCATAATTCAAGATCCTTCGATTTCATTGTTAAATTGATTTTTTTTCAGTGCATTTTGTTTCTCGTCCAGATTTTTTTCTCACTCCACAATTATTTGTTATTGTAAAATCTATTCTATATCCATTAATTCAAGGAACTATAACAACAAACTTACAGTATTTAGACTTTTGAAATCTCTTCACAGTGTGCACATTGCAATTCTGGATGTGTAAAACATTTGTTCTGTTTGGTAAAACGTTTGATAATAGATATCTTATGTGATACTGCAAAAACTTTACCGTCTCTTTGATTCAGAAAAGAAAGAAAAATATGTGACACTTCAGACTAATTAACATCAAGAATACACTAATTAGGTTTGAACTGGATTATAACACTCACATACAATGTTTAAAAAAAGAAATTAGAATGTAATCTGTGAAATCTTAGATTTTTTATTGTTCATTTTTTTTTTATTTTTTTTTTTTATATCCACTAATTTACAGAATTAGTTTCTATGTTTCTCTCAACATTTCTTCCATATGATCTTCTTCCTGGTAAGCCTCTGTCACAGCCTCAGTCATAATAAGCCATCATGCTCATTTTCTCTTCCAGAGCCTGAAGGGTTTGCCTGACATTGTCACACAGTGAACTAACATCGCTGTATGTAATCAGGCGTAGGGCAAAGTCTAGTTGAGGCAGGGATTTGAACCTTGGACAAAGTGTAATAGATCTGTGAAGGTAGTTCTGTGGGATTGGTGGTGAAGTGTATTTGGGCTTCAGGTCCTCTTTAATGACAGTCGTGACCTCACTTGTGATGGTGTTGTCTTCCTCATTTGGGGCATGGATTAAAGATTCTTTGTTTGCAGAAAGAGATTCATTCACACAAATGGTGGTGTTTCAGAGCTCATCAAAGTTGTAACTGTTTTTATTATTGGATCAGCTGACCTCCTCTGCCACTGTAACATTATCATCAGATAAGGTGGCGATGTCGCCGACATTTTATTCAAAGTTTTGCACATAATATCAGGCTAAACCAAAAACTGATTCAAGAGAAATTCTCAGTTTTTTTCATTTGAAGTTGAATTATTATGATGATGATATTTATTGGAATGTTGTGTCATAAAATATCCATGACTTTTTTTTTTTTAACTTGATTGTAGTAGAGTAACTTTTCATAATTCTATTTCCCCATTTAGGCTCAATGTGTTTTAAATAAAGGAGGGGGTCATTTGTGATTGAATCAACATACGAGTATGTTTCCCAGCTGTTCCCCCACTTGTGCTTCTGCAAGGCGTCACTGGAAGGTATTTTGAAATAGAGAGTAGCGCCTGGTCTTTTGAGTGAAATCATACATCAAAAATCTCCAGTTAAACTTTTAACACTAACCAGACACCGTGGCGTCAGTTCAGCACTCTGACCCATGATGCACTAACAAAAGCTGAGTTTATTGTGGAAAAGATTGGTGGTACCTTTTTTTCAAATAACCTTTTGTTTTGCTGATTGACGCCGAATAGGAACAACTTAATATCCCTAGAAACAACTAATCTTAAGTTTATAAATACAATATATGAATCATTATATACATGATGTCTGTTTTTGCGGCTTAATGCTGCTCTGAGCAACTCTCAGACCGATTTACAATATTGCCATTGCAGGTAATCTGCAAGTGATTTGCATGATATTCAGTGTCATCCCTCTCTTTCAATCACTCTGCACACAGTTGTTAAGTCATTCCCCATGGTACAAGTCAATGCTAAATCACCAGTTCAGACAGACACATCCAATGGACCAGCAAAAACAGTGTCTCTGATGGAATACAACACAAAGATGACCAATGATATTATACAGCTTATTTTCTGCTTCTCCTGTAAGTGTGTTGCAACACACAGATACAACAGGCTTTATGTGAACATCTGTTCTACTGCTAAGTTATGGACCAGTTTAAACTTTCACATTTAACAGTTATTATGATATTGCAAATTAATGTAAAATATAGATGTGTTGTAGTAAATTTATCCTTTTCGGTCATCTTCAGCTAAAAATAAGTCAAATAATTTTTGAGAATCTGGTTTCATCCTAAACCTATAACTTCTTGTGCATCTCAGTCTCCACAACTATTAAAATACATGCTCCTGTCATAAAGAACAAACATAAAAATGCAGGTACATATCCAAGTATACAGATGAATCTATAACTACTTTTTCACCTTTTGTACACAACAGGCACTGAGTTATGTTCAGGGTACTTGGGGGGGATTCTGAACAAAGTAAAGCATTTATTTGCTGTGAACACAGGAGAAGGACAAGTGCATAAAGAGGAACATGACGTGAAGTGCAGCAGGGATTTGAATGGAAAGGGTTGTGTAGGCATAAGTGTGTATGTGAATGAGTGTTACATTTCTGATGAGAAGAGGCACAACACAATAGCAGAGTTGAAGGTCGTAAGCCCTTTTATTTAGAAATAATATGCTAGGTCACAAATAGGTTTTGATTTTAATAAAGTTTTAACTATTAGCCACAATTTTTCTGTTTTTTGGCGTTTTTTCCTTTCTGTTTTTGAGCGCTTACATTGAATTGTTATAGAAGTAGAGATAAACATATTGGTTAGCTGTTTTCTTTTGCATTTGTGGCCATTTTTGTCCCCTGTTTACAAGGTTATGGTATACCTAAATAAAAAAGTTATTGTGCAGTATGACACAGTTCACATAGTAACATTGTAGCAAAGCTGATTCCTGGTGTCATTTCCAGTTTAGAAAATCCATCTTGTAGGAACCATATGTCCTGCACACTGCTGACATCTGACACCCGTTCTCTCTTCCTCACATGTGTTCCTCACCACCACTTGCAATTAGGGGCCTTGCAGATAAAAAACCGTGTGGTCTATAGCATGCATCTTCTGCAGATTACACACAGATCTTTGCTGACACCACAATAGAGTTGATTCCCATTTATTTTCCTCTACCCACACACCAACACATGTCAAGCATGTTTAGCTCACTTCATTGACATGCAACAGGATTCTCTCTTTCAATTAAAGAGAAAGGAGACAAAAGAGAAGAAATATTTCCTTGTAGACTTGATATATTTGCAGCAGTTAAAACTGAAAGCTTGTGGTTGACTCATTTTGTGTTTTTGCAAATCTCCAAAAGGCCATGGCTTTGTAGAAGATAGGTGAGGCATGACAGTCAACTATCACAAAGTAAACTTAATCTAAATCAGTAGATCAATACATAACCTAAATCAATAGACATAAGTTATGTATTAATCAGTAGGTTGCATGGTTGTGTCACAGTCTTTGTGATGACTAATGATTTGTTCACTAGATACCCTGGTTCTCCTCCAGTGGCATTTAGTATATTCTCAAATCCATCATGTCCTTGAATAAAGTAAAGTAGGTATGGTTGGATAAAAGTAATATTACCAATCTCGGACATATTACATATAAAAAGTAAATAGTTATATTTATGAGTTACTTCTCACAACATGTAGCAGAGTTAGTAAAGGAGTTACAGCATTATAAAAGTAATAAATTACTCAATGTGATTATTCTGTTACTTAAAACAAGTTTAAGTGTATTGCCTTTAACACTGGACTTCCCAGAGCTACAAAATATGTTGTAGCTGGAACTACTGAGTGGACTAAATGAAATTATATATTTTATAAAATATAATCTTGTATCGGCATTTTCATATGTCTGATAGCAGAAAGGTTTTACACAACAGCTAATCCTCAGATTGATCAGCTGACAGAAAGTTTCTTGTCACTGACCTGCTTAGTCAAATAAAAGTGTGTCAGTAGCATAAAAACTCCAATAAGTTCTAAACCATCTTGTTTTATTCTGTGAAGTCTAAGTGTGAGCTCAGTATAAATTTAGGGGAAAAAATTAATCCTGAACTAACATCAATTAAATTATTGACCAGGTGTGTTGTATGATATACATGTCTAAATTCAACATTGGGAACATATCCGGTAAAACTGTGCCCAGAGTGTGCAGCAGGAGAAGAGGCCCGATTTGTACTAGCTGTGACTTCTAAATAAATATTTTAACTTCAGAGTAAATAGTGCAGATTTTCATGAGTATAAATATTCTTGCGTTCTTTCCACATGCTCATGTTATTTTGTGCACATTATGTTGATAATATTGCAGTTGGACAAGAATAAATATGGCTTTCATAAACTCTGCTGGACTTTCTTCTGCCAGCTGCTAAAGAAACCACTTTGAGCTGTTTTGGGTTTTAGTGCACTTCTTGATGAAGTGGACAAACAAAGTCCAGTATGGAGTATCACCAAGAACCATAGGAGGTTGTTACCACTGTTAAGAACAGTTGCAACCACACTGAGTGTTTGGGGCCACTGTCAGAGCAGTTGCACACTGATTGCTACCACTGTCAGAATGGTTGATAAATGTTGTAACTGCTTGGGCCATGATGGATACATATTTCTACATAATTCAGAAAGGTTTTCAAAATATCCTGCTATGTTCAAAAGTTTGCAAGCACTTGGAGGATTCAGCTCTAGGCCACTTTTCGTTCTCGCAACCAATGTTTGTGTGCATATAGTAAATATATTAAAGCTGTAAAAATTATCAAAAATTTTTATTGTGTTTTTTCATGTGAAATGTTGGGATCTGTTGTGATATATCACGATACTTCCAAAATGTTCTTTTTCTTTAAAACTATTCCTATAAAAAGAAAATGCTTCAGCCTTTGGTTTACAAATACTAACAGCTTTAAACAGCAGTTTGAAGCTAAGGAAGTGCAGTTGATGAGAAGCAACAAATCAGTGACGGGAGGAAAGATAGCAGTTAACTAACATAGTGTATGTTATCATACACCTACTGAGTACCGGATAACAGTGAAAAAAACTAAATAAGCTATAGTAATTATAGACTCTATGAAATTATTTGGACTACATGGCAGTTAAGTTTAACAGTAAATGTACAGTACACGTTACCCGGGGCTAGACTCAAAACATTCAGGGCTGAAGTTCTGGGAAAATTGAAAGCCATAAGTGCATGGCAATGCATCAGCATGAGCATGAAAAATGGAGATAGAGGCCCACTTTGTATTTTGTTCCTCTGAGAATTGACATCACTTTCAAAATTGCTGTTGCAGATGCAGACACTACAGTTGGGCTCAGCCCATCTGTGTTAAACAGAGGATTATTTGGCATCTAAGAGGCAGCTTGTGTTCATTGTCTCATTGATATAAAGTGATGTGTACTAATTTTACATCTGCTCCTACCAAACAGAGCCCAAGAGTTCAGCCAATTCCTCAAAAAATTGCCTCTTCACAAATGATCTTCCCTGTGCATAAATTAAACTAAACTTTCTTTACATCTCTTTTGCATTTTGAAGTGATGGACAACTAACTGCATTTGACTTTGGGGTTTCATGTGTGTGTGTTTTTGAGACTGAAATTTGGATTGGCTGTTTAGAGGATGTGTGGCCCTGAAATAGGCTCTTGTCATGTGGCCTTACACTTTGAAGACTTGATTGTAGCCTCTCAGTGTAAATATCCAAACAAACAGGCAGCGGTTAAAAATGTGCTATCACTTTGCCTAGTATTTACATTCCTCTCTCAACTCAGTTTCTCTTTGTCTCACTCTTGCATTTGATAATTTGTATGTACTCTCTGGCATTTCTTCTATGTTTCACACAACCTTTCAGTTCCCTTCATTCTTATAATTTGTCAATGATATTTGTAATGTTTATGTTTAAAGACCCTCTGACAAGAATTGACATTTTACATTATTGTTTCATAGTTCACTTTGAAATATCACAAATCAGTCCATTTGGAACACTCACACAGCTACATTTTGTACCCTTGTATAACATCCTAGCATTTTATATTCATCACACCCAATGAAACAAATCGTAAGATGAAAAATTGAGTCTATTTGGTTGTTCTTAAGTGGCTTTAAGCGCAACTGTTTATGCATATTTGCCCAACCGCTACAAAGCGTGCCAGGCTTTAGGAATTTGTTTTCCACAGCTGTTCTGCATAACAACGCCTCACCATCATGCACAAGTGGAAGTCTGGTGAAGGGAATCTATTCATAATTCAAAAAACAACAAGGCACAAGCTATGGTGTTGTCAGAGATAACAAATTGAGGAGGAAAAGAGTTGAATTTGTATCTGCTTACAGAGGTTGACTACATTATACATACTGCAGGAGCCGCTGAGTGTGGGGTAATAGGATATATGATGGATGGCCAAGCCGTATGGGCTTCCATCCCTCTGGGTTATTCATCTGTTTATCTGCTTATTTATTTATTCTTTCACCCAGAGAGACCCTCACAAACTCAAGATTTGCCTAAACTACATAAAAAGAAAATGAAAAAGAGGAAGAAGCTGCTGAGTGTTTACCAGTATGGAAATAGGTTTAAGCACTCTGAAGATTCTCTGTTGTGCATATGTCAAGTGCCCTCACGTCTGTGTGAATGGTCATTGGTGGTACTGATAGTTTGAAGTAGCCTGCATTTAACTGAACAAAGGAATGTGAAGTGTTTGAAGATGATAAATGAAAAAGTAACTTTCATAACTTCTGTAATAATCTGACAGATCACGCTAAAATAAAATCACAAATTGACAAAAACATTGAAATGTTAGGTCTTTCTGTGAAATTAAGCTGAACGAGGCTGTTCTTACCTGACAAAGATAAACTGTGTGAAGCTATCATCTGAACCAATGAAAAGAAATTGTTTTAAAGCTTAGGCTAACTGATTACCTGCGTTCTTATGGCTACACAGCTGCTCATTCTCAATCTGTTGAGTTCAATAAACACTGTTCGAATGGAAATGCTCTTACTTTCACTGTTAACATAGCACTGCGTTTTACTGTTGTTTTTCTTCTATTTCATTTCACCAAGCATTTAAGTGATCTTCAATCCTCATCAATTAAGGTTTTTTCTACGACCACATTTTTTCCTCAGACCATAGTTCTCTTCTCTTCTTCCTATTTTTAATAATGTGTTTGACAGTTCTTAACTCCACTTTATTAGTTTCTGTAATCTCCTTTGATGTTTTCTCTACTTGACCCTTCTTAGGGTGTTATCACATCAGGATAGTTCGCTAGACTTGGTCCGATTGGGGACTCAGCTCAGTTGTAGGGGAGGTGTATCCAAACAGACCGAGATTGCATTCATGCTGCATTTTGATCAAATGAGACAAGCCATTAGAATAATACACCTATATCCTCACCAAATTTGGTGCTGCAGTAGTGTCTAGCAAAAGAGAGGACATGACCCATGTGAAGAAGAAAACTTTGCTGCTCGTTAAACATGGAGCACAAAACTATTGCTGTTTTGTTTTGTTTTTTTTATTTTGTCTTATGCAAGTATACTGCAGAAATACACTGCAACAATGTGCGTAGAATGAACAACAGATGAGGCAGAAGACAATAGCTATGTATTTACCCACAATGCAAAGCTATGCCTAATTTTTTTTTTTTTTGTAATCCACTTCCTGTATTTGGTCCACTGGAAATGGACTGAGACCTGTGTTTGTTGACGGACCGAATCCACTTCTTTGGTCCAAATCAGAATTCCTTTGGTGCAATCACAGCTCCCTAAACAAAGCGAACGTTCTGAGTAAATGGACTACAATTGGAATGAAAAAAGCTGATGTGAATGTGCCCTTAAACAACCTAACATCTTTTCCACAACCACAGGATTTTCAACATTTTTTCAAGAAATGAAAACGTTTCAGTGGGGTTAACTAACCTGTTGCCAGCTGAAAGATAATTGCCCGTGCAGTAATCATGTAATATGAGGCTCGTAGCTACTTGCTATATTTTATTAATGAATTTAGCAGCAGGCAGCTAGCCAACATAAAACCACATCTTCAGACGGTCCCATGACATGAGTTAGCAGCACGACATGTAATCGTCAGCTAACTGCCTTTTATGTTTAACCCTGTCACCATCAAGCGTGTCATTCAAGGACCTTCATGTGCCTTGGGGCAGGTCACTTCCCCTGGGTCAAGCTGTCTCATAGTTTCTCTCACCACCCCCACCCTACTCTATCAACACTCCTGCAAAGACTGGATACTGTTCTCTGACTAGGGGAATATGCCTTTTGCAAGGCTGTGCTTTATAGGGTTGTCATCCAAACATGCTGGAGGCATGTTGAAACAAATCCCCCTCCCCTTTTTTTAAAAATTTTTGTCTTGTACATATTTACTCTGTACGTGTGTATTTCTATTCAAAGCACACATACTCAGCTTTTAATCAAGTGTCTTAACATAGTACTAAAGCATTCACTGCTACTTCTGTCATACAGCTGCAAACAGTATCTCTAAACCAATATCAGCACCACCACCCCCTCCCTAAGAACATTTTTCCATCATCCTCATCTCAACCGCCCATGGCAACGACATAACCGGCAGCCAACGACAAAGCAAAGTGGAGAAAAGCGAGAGAGGACCGCGGTAAGGGGTGGTAGAGGGGGGTGAGGCTGTAGATCAGGGCAGGGAGGATGGCGACGCGACCAGGAGGTGACAGGGGAATAACATCCCTTTCTCCTCAATCGACAGGGACCATAACTCCTACCTCTCCAGGGACAGATTGAGAAAGGCAATAGCCCTAGGGGCTGTGAAGCACAGATGCTTAGGAGAATTGAAAGTTAAAAGAAAAACGCAGTTTGCCAAGCCACTGCCACTGATTGAGCCAGAGGTGTCATTCATAGCCGATGGAATTTTTACTATTTCTTTTCCTTTGGAAAGGCGATAGGTCCAAGTGGAATTCTATCCAAGCTAATGATCAAGTAGTGAATCTCCGTGGGTTAATGTTATATATAGGCCAAAGAGTTTTTTTTATTTTATTTATTTATTTTTTTTAATTTAATTTAATAATGCTGGTAAGTCTGAGTAAGGGAACCTTTTTTTCACGTTTTTGAGTTGAGTTGGTCACAATCATTCCTTTTTGTTTTTGAAAAGATTGATGAAATGAAAATATCCCATGTTGAAACGTACATAGTCCATAACACACAAGCAGAAGTTTGTATATGAACAGTATTTAGACATAAGTGTTGCATTGGAATTGATCAAAATGCCAGGAAATCTTGTTAAAATCGGAGACAAAAATTTCAGCGAGAATTTAAGTCAAAGCATTCCAAAGTAAAGATTATCCTCCCACAAGTTTAAATTGAGTGATAGATCACAAACTTAAAGCGTCTCCTTCAAATCATTAAATGGCATTTCTCTGATATGCATCCTTGACTTACTGAGACTGTATGTGTTCTCTCAACCATTAATGTCCACAGAGCCTTTTTTTTCATATATATATATATATATATATATATATATATATATATATATATATATATATATATATAATGTGGCAACTTATATGTTATATGTTTATATGTATATTATATATTATGTGTATATGTATGTTATATGGCAAAGTAGGACTACAAGAAAACTTTACAGTGTGAGTGAGAAATGCTTGTATATCAGGACCACTGATCACATCAACCACTGGCTTGTCTCTGCTATTTTACGTTTCGCTTTTTTTGTTTTTTTTCCCAGTTTATCTTTTTCTTTCTTTCGTGTCTCATCCTTGTTCCCAGTCTTCTCTGTGATTACTCATCACTCTTTTTCTGCCACAGTCATATTCCTACACTTGTAGTTGTGGGTGGATGGGCAGCAGAGTGGGGGAGGTCGCAAAGCATTTTTTATAGTGTGATCAATTTTACAGTGGCTTATTGAATAGCTTTTAATGGCCTTCTTTATTTTTAGTTGTAGCCTACAGACTAGTCCACTGCTCAAGGGCTTATGTGATGACTCGCTAGAGAGACAATAAATTTTAATCCATTGTCTGTGGAAAATTACACATGTTTAATCGCTGATTTTTATTGGCTCATCATGATAACATTATCTGAGTTGTTGAGGCTTGGCTTATAAGAAAAACAGGTTCAATTAGCAATGACATTTTAAAGACTGAATCTGACAGAAGAAATGTTTCATAACCAACTTCCTTTTTCTAATATTCATTTAATTGATCAAGGTTGAAAAAGTTACACCTACAGACAGTTTAATGCTGTAATTAGCTAAATTCTATGCTGTTGTGAAGTCCATCCACCTGTTATTTAATCTTCCTTTTTCTTGTGAATTAGTTACCTCCACCAAGGAGGTTTTGTTTTTACCAGTATTTTCCTTCTTTTTTTTGTCTGTCTGTTTGTTTGTGTTCAAAATAACTCAAAAGGTTTTCGACGCATTTTCATGAAATTTTCAGGAGTTGTTGGACGTGTGAAGGAACTGATTTAATTTTGATGGGGATCCGGATCACCGTTTGGATCCAGGAATTTATTTTTTGGAACTGTGGCCCTTGGCAGAGGTTTACGCTCTTGAGTGCTTTTCTGGTTTTGTTTTGTGCACCTAAGTTGTGTACAAGATTTACAGTTGACTGCATCCTTTAATTAAGGAATTAAAAAAGTGAAAAATCTGTGTATCTCCTAAGGAACACATGCAATATAAGAAAAGTCTGAATCTGCATTCCACTTTATTGCCTTCTATGAAAACTCTTCATAGGTAAATCAATAATCAGTAATACAGCATGTATTTATTTATTATCAAGCTATTTTTCTGGCAGCATAACCTAAAAATGTTTTGAAGAGTGGAATAAATCACTGCTGAGTTTAAATTGTTTACTTTAACATGTATGCTTATGTATGTTCAACTAGGTTCTTCCAGTGCACCTGCTCTCCTTTTTTCTCTATTCTGCATTGTTCAACATTTCTGTACTGAAATAGTATATAGTAAAGTACAAAAGTGATGTATAATTCAAGAAGTGATGTATACAAATAATCAATCTAAATAATTGAAGAAACTATTAATAAAAATTATAGCGTTTATTTCAAATATTGTCCAATAATCAATGATCAGTTTTTTGTTTGGTCTGCTTTATCCTTCCACATTCACTGTGATTTCAACTCAGTTACAAGAGTGCAAGAAAGGTGAAATTTGAATGTGCTTGCATCAAGATTTATTGACTGCATGTAAAAAGAAAGAATACCAGGATCATTAAGTTCAACTCTACTGCCATCAAGCTGATGAAAGCCTCCATACACACAAATTCCATAATGGCTGGTGTATGTGCTTGTGTGTATAATAAGATGTGATAAGGTAGATTGATTTCTAAAATAAACAGTAGAGGTGTCTACTGACATCCATATTGCAATGCCCTCTGTGTCCCTTCCAACCTTATTCTGTGTGGGAGGGCACATACAGACTTCTTTCGGCTGCATGGTAAAATTATTATTATTATTATTTATTTATTTTTTTTGGTCAACCCCCCCTTTTCTTTTTTTCTTTTGTCATGTATTGTACAAATATCATATTAAAGCTTTGGTTTAAACATATGAGATGCTGACTTTGAATGACATAGGGCTTACAGAGGGAGGAGTAAGCTGATTAGTTTACATGGAGGTTATTTGCAAAAATCTGTCCCTCACATGCACTCCCACACATAAAACATAGACTCACAAACACATGCCGGTGCAGGTTAGTCCTCCTCTACACCAGCACCTGCTCCGCTGAAGGTGAAAGAAGTGCTCACTTGAGCTCATTGAAAAGTAGATGTGACAGTAAATTTTTCAGGCCCTTGTGAGATGGGAGATCTTGTTATAGCAGTCAGGATGGGGGTCAGGGCAGTGGCTGCTTGATGATTGAGGAAAAGAGAAGTAAATTCATTCTGCTTCGGGCACTTTGTCAAGTGCCAGTAGCTTACCGTTGAGAGCCACTCACCCATCACCGTGTTACGGCCCCAGAGGTCACATCCACCACCATAAATCTGCCTCGCCTCCTCGCTTGCTAAACCTATTGCCTTACTCTGACTGAACACAGGCAGGCAGAGATGCTGCAGCTGCTGCTGCTGCCACTCATAGTCACTCAAATGAAAAAGAGAAGACAGAGGAGGTAATATAGATTCTCTTTTTTGATGCCGCTTTTGGTGTAAGAGCATGACACGAGGCAAGGAGTTATAAAGGGAAGATGGTTTTGTATTTGTGAAAAGGTTTAAGAGTTTATAAGTACACCCGTATATTAAAACAATTGTGCAAATGTATTTTCCTTTTAGTAGTGTTTCGCAGGACTTGTTCAGTTGCCTTTCTAAATCCAAGATAGTTGGTTTCTTATTCATAAGGTTTTGATAGTACTTCCAGAACACAAAAATTTGCACAATCATGACACAAGTAGGAACTGGAACAAAATATAAATAGACTGATTATAATAAGAGAACAATTCTTATATATATTTTTACCTTAATTTATTTATCTTCCTGCTCTAGTCACATTTCCTCAGAAAATGCTCTCTGATCTCTTTTCTTCTTCTTTAAAAACATTATGCAAGTTGTCCCCATTCAGTTAAAAGATTTCTGGCCAGTCTGTGTATCAGGTTAATCTTGGCACATATCATAGCTACTTGATTGGATTGGAAACAACAGAGTTTAGAGGTGCAGGTCAATGCCTTGGCCTCTTTGATATGTTCTTCAGTCTGCTGCAGATGAGGTTCTGTGTTCATCTGGAGGAGGCCCTTTAATGTCTAGTAGGGTCGTCACTGTGCCCATGCTATTTTTTTTTTTTTTTTAACTAGCTGATGCAAGAAACTGTCACGGTCAGAGACCGGGGTGGAGGGGTGGACCCAAAAGCAGAACGCACAGATGGAGAGGTAAATGAAGTATTTATTTAGTAACCAGTTCCTGTTGGTCTGGTCCAGGGCCAGGGATGAACTTCTCAGATAACTGGAGTTCTGGTGAGAGTGGAGGTTACTGGGGTGTGATCTCTGGTTGTGGTGGGTGGTCCTGGTTTGAGGCAGGGCGAGCAGGCAGGCACAAGAGGTTGGTGAAGTTTGGCTGAGGAGGCAAAGAAAAACAAAAATGAAATCTTGAGCTATGAGTCAAATGACAAGCACTAGAACTGGCCTGATTACCACGCAGTAAAGAGAGACAATCTGGCGAAGACTGGAGCTCCAGCGTGTTCTTAAATAGCAGGCTGTCCTAGCAGGATAATCAACCCGGAACATGGGCTCCAGGTGGTCGCAAGTGAAGCTCCAGACTCCGCCCCGAGTTCCCCATGGCAACCTGCACAAACTCAAATAGTAAACCATGACAGAAACTCTGGATATAATAGTTACCAACTAAACTTTACATTGTTTTTCATGTGGTTAATTGGTTGATTGATATATATTGGTCAGTCTAAATGTTGAAATATGCTATTTCAGCAGGTCTCATTGGCCAGGAGTAGCAGTTCTTGTCTGTTGTCTTTCTGTCCTCTTCCCCCCACACAGCCAAGGCAGATGGCTGCCTGTCCTTGATACGGGTTCTGCCGGAGGTTTCCTTCCTGTTAGAAGGGAGTTTTTTTCCTTCCCACTGTTGCCAGTGTGCTTCTCAGGATGGGAGATTGAGTTGGACCTCCAACTCAATCTGTTGGTTTTCTTATATAGGCTATTATGAATTGGCTTTCATTATGTTTTCTTCTCTGTCTGTAAAGCGTCTTGAGATGGCATTGCCGTGATTTGACGCTATATAAATAAAGTTGAATTTAATTTAATTTAATAAAAGCAACTTATTTTGGGCTAGGTACCTTATGACAAATCACTAATATGAACCATTATGTTGAAAATGTAGCATTGGTATTTGGGTTGTGATTAATAGTGGAGTGTTGTTTTGTTTTGCTCCAACATTTAATGGCTACCGAAGTTCATTCATATTTTTTGATTAAGAGATCTTTAGATGTTGATATATTAAAAAAAAAAAAAAAAAGGAAAACAAAAACAAAGAACACAATAAACATTTAATTCTACAAAGAAAGTGAAGTAAAACAGATTTCAATAGAACTATGACAGGTTTTTGGAAGATCAGAGGCATTAGTGTGCCTTGTTTTACATTGATGTTCCCGCTGGTAATTCATGTTTGACCACAGCTTTTTCATATTCAGTGTTCTCCATAAAGAAAAAATAGCATTTTTAAAGCCTTAGCAAGCCTTTACTTTCACATAAGGTTAAATGAAACACTCAGTCAGAAACCCTGAAAGATCCTGTTCTCTGCTGCTAAATTGATAATTGTTATATTATCATGAAATTATTGATATTCTTGCCACATGTTAACATTTTTCTAGGATGGTGGTAAAAAACTAAAGCCAGGAAAAGGTAACAGGATATGGTTCTGGTGGATAAGTCTGTTCATATGTTGATTTTTGTACATGTGCTTTTTCATACAAGCACAGATTTTGATTGATTGTTCCTTTTAGAAATTGTCTTCACCCACCGTAATTACCCAAATTTATGTGATCTTATGCATTCAGCACTCTGTGTAAGAGTGTGTACTTGTTTGTGTGTGTGTCTACATACCTTTCAAGCTTGTAGTATGTAAGTACCAGCCTGCATTCAATATAACCTCTTATTAGGTGGTGATTATCCTGCCTGCATCTGGCTTTTTTCAACAAATGACTGGAACTTGGAGAGGCCAGGGACAGGCTAGGAAGAAGGGAGAGAAAACTTCCTGAACTCAGCTCTCACCCTCCACCTTTTAACTCCCATGTTCACATCAACCTTTCAGGAAAAAACCTTGTCTTAAGGCAGCTTTTCCTAAAAAAACACTAGTAAAGTCCAAATTGGGCAAATCTGTCCAAAAATGCTCATTTCATAAACTGGGTAGAAAAAGGGATAATTAGGAGGCATCAAAATCTGTATATATTTAAAATATATCTTTAGTCAAAAATACAAAACTCAGTAGACCATACTTTGTGCATCCAAGTAATTATGGTCCATGTACTGTGTAGTTTAGTGACATCAAAGAGGTGGTGGAGCAACATCTTACCTGGCAACCTTGTTTTGAGTAATAAAACATATCTAAAAAACATCACAATGCAAATAAATTATCCATATATAAAAAGAATTGAATAAGGAAGGCTGTGTGTTATTTTCTTTTCTTTGGTTTTATTAAAAGAGAAGACTCTGCCGAAATACATAATCTGTGTTGAGAAGCTATTAAACTTTGATCTAATTTGAGCTTGCCTATAATAGCTGTTCCTCTGTTAGGAAAAAAATGAACAAATCTAGATTTTTTTTACAATTTGCAACTGTTATACAATTAGCTCTGATGGGACATCATTCTCAGCTCTGCGTTTCAACTTTAAAGTAAGTGAATCGCAGCAGTAGCCACCAAATGACGACTGGAAGCCTGCACTTGGGGTTTGTGTTCGTCTGCATGTGTGTGTGTGTGAGAGAGTTTCCTATAGGACACGGTCAAAGACATTTAATTTAGGTGTTTTGCTTATGGTAATGATTTTGAAACACAAACAATACAATGACTGATTTTTACTTATCACAAACATGGCATCCTTGGGAGGCCATGGCAAAACTTTTACTGATAACCATGAACAGATTAACATAAAGCAGTCCCCCACCCAATGCCCTTTCTATGTTTGTCCTACCTCTATCCCCCACTATTTTTATCCAAAGGAACAACTCTGACATCTCAGAATGATGAACTCTTTCGGTGCACTGACCTTTCTCCTTCGGACTATCCACCCGCCTTCCTAGCCTCTTAGATGTAGATGAGACAGAGACAGATGAAGATATTTTATAATGTGTGTGCATGCATGTGTGTTCCTGGGAGTGGTGGGTGGGAGTGTCATGCAGTGACACAGTGAAATTAGTTTTGCTGTTGGTGGATGGTGGCCGTCCCACTATCAGATCAGCAGTCATCCTGGGAGATTAATCCAGACAGACTACCTGCATCAGAGCAGCCAAGGCAGGTGCTGAATGAGAAGAGAGCGACAGACAGGTAGACAGACAGATGAGGTGGACAGGTTCATGACAATGATAAACCTACAAAGATTGTGTCCATATATCTACAGTACATCATGTGTGAAACTTCCATGTGTAAATTACAGATTGCTGGACTGTTCAGGACATGAATATCATTGGCAATCCACTGTTGATATCTAAAAATATCCTAAATATGAACATTACCTGAACTCCAAGTCTTTCATGAATTCATGAAAACCTGGTTTTGACAGGATGCAGTTACAGTTAAAGTGCATGATATTAAGAAATACAGATAAATGCACATTTTGAAATTTGATAATGAGCCTAATTTTAATTAAAACATCTAAATAAAAAGTGTATTTATTATACATAAATACATTATTGAATATGAGTTGATGGTATTGTTGACTCTGCTAACTTGTTTTCATGTTTGTTCTTTTATTTATTTAATTTTTGATTGTGTTTTAAACCGCCTATACCACACATTATATTACAGGCATTACATTGCATAACTTTGTAGCAGATGCATATCCCATGTCATACCACCTGAGAAGCATGACAAACTAGCTGGGATAGAATTGGAGAAATACTGTACCTGCTACCCTAATATCTGGTAAAGCTGTTTGTTTCTCTGTTAGCAAATACTAATTAAAAAAATTTTTTAAAAAATAATCAACAAACGTAGGAAAGAATAAATTTCTATTATTTTTTTTTTATTTATTTATTATATATTGTTAATTGAACATTTGAGTCTGGATCTAGACACAGACACATTTGTTTTGGTAGTTGCCACTACCAAAACAAATTTTTGTTTTGGTAGTGGCAACAATAGTTTTACTTATATTTTTCATTAGTTATTTGCAATTTCCAAAAGTGTAATTGTTGATGGCAATCAAGTACATGTTTTTAAATATCCCTTTGCTAAATGTGATTCTTCTTTTCAAAGAAAAATTCTGAATAAAGCATTTAGCAAAATAGGTGTTTTGATTTAGTTCTTTAATAATTATTAATGCATTCATATAATCAGAGTAGAATAGCTTATTTGCCATTCCTGTGTCATTTATTGTGTTTTTCATTTTCGGTATAAATATTTTAAAAAAGTCTTGACAAATCTAACACTTAAAAAATAAGAATCAAACTCTGACTTTGATTATTTAAAAAAAATGTAACATACTACCTGACTTTTTAGATATGAGTTTATTTTATTTATTCTAAGCTTATATGAGTTCTCATGTATTCAACTTTCAGTGGAGCTAATAGTGATAGCAGAGCTAACTATGTATGCCTATGTATGTCTGTCTACAGGTCATCTGTCCATTCCCTGTATTCCAGAAAAGTCCCTAATTCAAATCTCCAAAGGCACTTGTCTGGATAGAAAGGTGATTGACATCTTACACATGCATGTTGTACTCACAGTATAGTGCAGGGGTGTCCAAAGTCAGTCCTGGAGGGCCACTGTCCTGCAGAATTTCGATGTATTCCTGTTCCACACCCCAGGCTTCTATTAAATGGATCCAACAACAAATTAATTTTGCACTATGACTGATTAATTTGAGTCGTGTGTGTCTGAGCAGGGATGCATGGAAAACCTGCATGACTGTGGCCCTTGAAGACCGGAGCTGGATATCTCTGGTATCGTGGTACCTGTCACTG
Source organism: Telmatherina bonti (assembly GCF_933228915.1). NCBI lineage: Eukaryota > Metazoa > Chordata > Actinopteri > Atheriniformes > Telmatherinidae > Telmatherina > Telmatherina bonti. The sequence goes on from NC_136626.1 coordinate 17,781,060, forward strand.
GACTGTTGCAGTTTAGAGAGGGCCTAAAGTTCAATGCAATGCCCACTAAGCTTAATTTCATTTTGGCCATTGCAGTTACCTGTCACTCCAAGTCTCTACGTTTTACAGTTGCCTAGGAATTGCATCTTTTGTAATATGTTGTAGTCAACACCTGCACCAGAAAACATAACTCACGAAGGCACAATAGGACAGTGGTGTATATGATATATATATATATATATATATATATATATATATATATATATATATATATATATATATGTATATGTAGATATAGATATAGATTTAAATTTATATATATAGATTTAAAAAAAAAAAAGATATTTCAGAGGTAGTCTTTCTCAGGTTTTTAATCGACTTGGGCATGAAACAGTTGTTTTATAGAAATGAAGAGGACATGATAAAGTACAGTGTGTGGCATGTTTGATTTGATAAATAATTCAGATTCAATCCCACTATGAAAAACCAAGATGCAGGGGCATCAAACATACATAGAGGTGAAAGTGGGGGGTTTGGGGTCCTCTTGCCATGAAAATGAACAAAATGTAAAAGGTCTTTTTTTTTTTTTTAACAATTATACTACCAGTCAAAAGTTTGGATACACTTTCCCAAAGTGATGTGTCCAAACTTTTGAGTGGTCCTGTATGTCAGCCTGATGAGTAGCCAGTGTCCTACCTATAGCTGAAATTATTAGGATGCTCTCAGGTGGCAGAACTATATGGTTTCCTGAAGCAAGCCGAGATCCACACAGAATAGAGTCATAATATTTTTTTCTTTTCCTTTTTTTCACTTTAGAAAAACCCAAAATATTCACAAGAATTCAAGTTAACCTAGTACTGTGGGATTTTACACTTATTTTATTTTCTTTCACAAAACTAAAGTCTGAGAGAGACAGGAAAGCAAACAGAGAAAGCGGGAATTAAAATGCAGCACAGACTGATCTTTTGCTGGTTGCTTTATTGTCTGTACACAGGGCACCATGCGTAGCATCTGTTAATATAGGCAGTATAATTTGACAAAATGGATTTGTAACAATTTTTCCCTGTTTGGCAACCATTCTATATTTGCAAAGTTGCCCATGAGAAAGTGAAATGAAAAAAGTGCCTCACACATTACTCTTTTATGGATTTTCCCAAGATATAACTATAGTAACAGTCAAATGTTTGTCAATACCTGCAGATTCACTTTTAATGAGTAGGCATATACAACTTTACCCTTTTTTACTTTTCCAGAGTCCAATCTTTGAGCTTCCCAGTAATTTGAAGACTTTTAATCTTGCTTCCTCCCTATTATTTGATTGTTTTAAGGCTACACAGCTATTTAGTTCCATTAGTTTGGTGTCTCTTCTCAGTGTGCATGTGATCTTAATCTCACTATTAAACATGCCAGAGTTTTACTTTTAGATTACTTTTGTTTAGTTTTTGTCAAAATATTTAAAAAGATCGGTTGTCACGATGAGTGCAAGCATATTTTTCTGACCAGGTTTCTTCCTTTATCGTGGGTGTTTTACAGTTGTTACATTTTCAGACTTATTTTCTTTTTACCTAAAGAAGTTTGACAATGCAAGATAAATAATTTCTACTGAATTAGAATACATTGTTCTGATCTTGCTAAACTAAATACTTCATGAGGTTCAGCAATTTTTTTCTGTGAAAAACTCACATGCTCACGAAGTGCTGACAGACAATCCCACTGAAATAAATCCAAGCCTGTGACAGACCCGACTCCCTGCACATCTCCATCCCCCTGGTGGTCGTACCTAGAACCACATTACATTACATTACATTATATCAAATGTCTTTTATTATAAACTCAAAACATTTTAACAACAGTTGTAAAAATCTGACTTATTAATTGAGACTACTTTAATGATGACTGACATGGAATTTATTATTTGCTCACTTATTTATTTACTTTCTTACTTACTTGTGTATTAATCAAAGACAGAATTTAAGTCCCTCTACTGCCAGGCATTTTTCCAGTTCTTTTAGAGTTTGAAACCAACCATGTTTGAAACTCAGTGTTTTGGTTTGAACTCTGATGCACTATTCTACACCCTAAAGTATAGCTCAATTGCAGTGAAGTTGGGACATTGTGTAAAGCACTTATTAGTATGTTTTGTTTAGTCTTTTTTTTTTTCCCTTCCAAATATCCACTCATTTTGAATTTAATGCCTGCAACACGATCCCAGGAAGCTGGGACAGGGGCATCTTTACTACTGTGTTACATCATCTTTCTATTTAACAACACTCAATATGGGTTTAGGAAGTAAAGATACTATTTGAGTTTTGTGAGTTCTTTCCAATTAACCTGTTAACTTGTGAAATGTTCATGGTAGGTGTTTTTTGAGCATTCCTCAACTTTTCTTTAGTTTTCTCTTTCCCAGCCTTTTGGAAATATGTTGCAAACATCAAATTTTAAATGAGTATTTTTTATTTGTTATCAGCTTGAACATTGAATATCTTGTCTTTGTAGTGGTTCACCTGAATATAGGTTGAAAAGAATTAGCAAATCATTCTGTTTTTATTTATGTTCTACTCATTGTCCCAACTTAATTGGAAATGGGGTTGTAACTAAATGAAACAGTTAATTTATTAAAAACAGTGACTGAATCATGATTTTAACAGCGGCTATTTGTCTTATTTTTAACAAAACAAAAGGTTAAGGACTTTGTTTAAATTTTTCTCATCTGAGAAAGGCAATTTTGTGCTCTGAATTAAAAAGGAATATGTTGTAATTTTATATGTCTAAAATTGAAACCAGCAGGAAGGTTACCATTGAGAGTCTACCTTCAAGCCCTTAATGAAAAATTTTGAGCATACATTTGTGAAAATGTTTATCTTTTTAGTAACTAAAACTAAAATCTGACTAAATAAAATAGAGACAGTTATTGGATCCATTTTAACTATAACCATAATGTTTTTATTCAGACAGAAAGACAGATATTGTCATTTCTATCTTATATTCACACAGTTTAAAACAGTCTTTATTTTCTAATTATTTTTTTTCAGCACTTAGCTCTCTTTCTGCTTTTAGAAATCGCCAACAGCTCCTGCACAAAAACATCCAACTGTCCTACTTCTACACTGATCAAAACTGACTCTGTTCTCCACCCAGCTTTGTTTTTCTTTGCAGCTGTTGGGTGGTCCATGCCTCTTGCCTTCTCTTTTCTCACTCTTTCGCTCTCTCACTCATTGTCAAGTTCACTGTGTCTGTTTCTCTTTGAGTGCTGTGGGACCCGTGCATGGTCCGAAACTCAATACCTGAGTATACACAATTTAGTTCACACCAGAGGTTATTGGGTGGAAGCCAGGTCTCTTTCCAAAAAAGGTACAAGTCAAGATATGAGGGTTTGAGTTGTTAATGTGATGGTTAGTTGGTCAAGGTTAACTAAACAGTTGGAAACAGTGCATGTGTGTCTTATAAGGTTGGTCATCTGGTTTCAGCACAGTAAAGGTCTACTGGTCAGTGGTTGAGATTTATTTTGATCAACTAGTCTGTCAAAGAATCAATGATAAGGTGATGCAATAGTATTTGGTGTAATTTAATTCTTCATCATGTTTACATGTTTTATTATTATTTTTTCTTTTTTAGTATAATCCAAAGGTCTCTTTTTTGGTGATTTATGATGAAAAAAGACAAAAGGAAGCATTTCTGGTTTTGCCCTGATGAGTTCATCGCAAATGACCTTTTCATCCTGTTAAGAATTTCAGTGTTGGACCCGTTAACCACAGCTCCCCTTGAGTACCATTCACACGCGATTGGGAGTCCCATGACAGGCCAGCTGGAATATTCAGTCCACCCCTCCATACACACACACTCACACACACACACACACACACACACACACACACACACACACACACACACACACACACACACACACACACACACACACACAATTTCACCACAGATCACTGGCCAGTCAGCATGTCAGTCATGCACAGGGGAAGGTTTTGAACTTGGGTGTCTGAATGCATGTGTGTGTACAGAGTGTGTTCCTGTTCTGTCTTATGCCTTGAATCTTCCTGGCATGGGGACACTAGGTGTCATATCTATCAGCTTTAAAACTGAAAGGACACATGCAATTGAAACTGGGGTTAAACTCATTTGGTGATTTCGCAGTCAACAGTTGATGCATTTAATCTTTTCATATACATGTTAGAGCTCAGATATTCAAAACAATTAATTGTGTCCTGAGTTAACTCATGGTTATTTGAATATTAACAATAAATCTTCATGAGTGATGAAAGTTTTGCGAGGAAGCAGTCCCCAGTGGCCCATGAAAAACTCATCAACTACGTGTTCCTATGTAAATTAACACTATTAATGCTTTCCTGGGATTTCTACAAGGTCCAGTATGATGTTAAATACAGCATCAGTCCATGTCTGCATACCACTCTTGACAGAATACTTCCACATGATCTGATTTCTGATCCGTAAATATTATGGTGGCGTAGAAGAATATGATCTCTTATGCTGCATGACCAGGCTGAAGTTGGTAATGATTGATCCTGTCTTGGTTTACTGTCAGATATTAATGCCTATTAATGATGAGTTTGGATGAAAACATTTTAAAAGTTAAAATGACTGTATCATGTTGTTGACTCTTATATAGAGAACAGCTGGGGCTGCTAGTAAAAGTACATCAAATGACACTAAATTTAGGTCTGTTCAGTTCAGGGATATTTTAAATTTCTTTTATACTTTTTTAAAATTAAATGCATTTTTTCCAGTCATTAAAAGAGCTTTAGTTTACAATATTTATTCTGTGTTTATGGTTTGATATAGTCATCCACTAAAATCAAGTGAAAAAAAAATGGGGCATTTTTTGTCATGTGTCTCATGAGAACTTTGAATACTACATGCTTTAGAGGCAGAGGTGCACCAGTGATGTTCCATTAATCCAAAGTAACCTGAGGTGATTGATCTATTAGCACCACTCAAAGCTGAGGCTCAGACTGATCAATAGTGCTAATTACCATCCAAAGGTTTTTCATTAAGACATGCTGCTTAGCATGAATAGACCCATTAGCATAGACCAAAAGGGCTGTGAGAAATGAGATAGGAAGATGGATGGATGGACAGACAGCTTGCTTCCCTTATAGTTAAAATGTGTACGCACTAGAAAAAATATCAAACAGTACTTCATAGAGTATTTATAGAGCATTTGTTTGACTTTGGAATCCCTAGTCTCTCTTCTAGTTTAAAGACCATGGGTGAAACCTATGTAATTTTCTTTCCAGGCTTCTGTACAACTATAGTTTTCATCGTATAATACAATCTATAATAATTGTTTATAGAAAAAGGTATAAAACTGAATTCTGTGAAACAAACTGGTTAAAGTTCAAGTTGAAATCCATAGCACATTTTCATGACCACAGCTGCACAAAGCACTGCACTGTCTAAAAAATATCAACAAGGATATATATATACATATATATATATATATATATATATATATATATATATATATATATATACATATATATATATATATATATATATATATATATATATATATATATATATATATATATATATATATATATATATATATATATGACAATACATATGACAAAACACTGTCTATTCATCCCACATTATTGTGGACACGTAAAAAAATGAAGTCTCAAAATATTATAAATGACTCATAATGCCTCTAAAATAGACTTTAAGCTTAAATAACAGGCATGCTTGGCTGTATTTCCTTTTCAGCCAGTCCTTGTTAGCCTGTTTGTTAGTTGTCTGAAAAACAGCGGATGTCCCTTACCCCACAGTGATATGTCTGATGCACGACCCCATCAAACCCCCGGGATCATCCATGGGCTAAAACACAAAAACACTGGTCAGCTACCATTGACAAACTCACCTTTCTCACCCTTTCAGTACTCTCAGTGGGGCCAAGAGCCATTGTTTCAGCTTAACAATCCTTATTGAATTAAAAACTGGCAGCATGCTTTGTTCAGTGTGGCTGATGCATACTGCTGTCATGGGTCCTATCGTTAATGTGCCATCACCACAACTCACATCCTTAGCAGACACAGGCAGCACTGACTGTATTTCCTACATCTGTAGGTGAATGTGTGCACATCCCACTCGTGTGTGTGTGTGTGTGTGTGTGTGTGTGTGTGTGTGTGTGTGTGTGTGTGCGTGTGTGTTTACACATGAAAGTTAAACATTATATAATTATATTAAAAGATGGGGTGTATGAAAAAGGATAGAGAAATTTGGCATTTTTGTGGCTGAGATAGTAACAAATCACTCAACAGAGGAGCACAGATGACCAAAGTGTCATGTCGTGTTTTAGAGTTTGTTTGGAATGCTACAGAAACTGGTGATATGAACAATTATTTTACGTGATAATGTTTTCAAAATTGTTAATCTGAATTTTAACTGTCGCTAGCTAAAACAAATGTTTTATGTCAACTCTTAAAAGTTGTAGTTTGGATATCTGGTTCAATAATGATTAATAATAATTTTTACTTTTTTAATCTGATTAGGAAATTCTGCTCCATATTTAATAGGGGTGGGACATGGTTAAAAAATTAATCTAATTAGTACAAGGCTTTTTAATTAATTGATTTGATTCACATTTTAATCGAATAACAACATTTCGCCCAAAGAGCAACATTTCTTATTTAAATGGATGTTAGTGGATGACTAAATCAAACGTTAACACAGACGTTAATATTGTAAAGTCAACTCAACTCTGTCTGGAAAAATCCTTTAATTTCAGTTCAGTTGACAACAGTAGAAAAATAAATAGAAAATATCATTGATCAAAACTGAAAAGACCTAAAGTTAAAGGATCAGTTTAAGTTTTTTATTTAACAGTTCTGAAGGTTCTCTCATTCAGAGTCTACACCATGTCAACAATAGTTTTAACTTTTAAATGTTTTCATCAACACTCTATTAATAGGCAATATTATCCTGCCTATTAATGTAAGCCAGGGTGGGATCAGCCAGTGGCAACTGGAGATCTCCTTCTCTGCCTGTAGCTGGGAGCTAGAACTTCTGCAGCGTAAGGATAAGGGTCTGTGAGTGCTTTGTATGGGACCTGTCACGGGACCCACTCCCATTTAGAATAATAAAACAATACATGCTTTCATGTTTGTCTCCGAAAGTCTTTAATAACATGTAAAAGAGTTGCTAGATTTGTTCCTAGTTGCTTTTAAAAAAAAAATATAAATAAAAGAGTCACCAGAGAGGTCTAATACTTGCTAAAGGGCTAAAGTCGCCAAGTTGACAACGCTTTTAGCCAAATTCTGGCGTTTTTATCAGTCATACATGTACCAGGAAATCCTTTACTGACAAATGTTCTGTTGTTGAAAATGCAAATTGCAATTGAATGCCAGGGGCTCAAACCAAGGTTTAAGACCTAAGAACACCTCTTAACCCCCATATTATTACAAAAACACTTTGTGTGACTAAATATTTTTATTATTCCAAGCACTCTTGGTCAGAAATATATTATTTAGCTATTAATAAAATAGCTAATGTCAAACAAAGCAGTTGAGTATCAGCAGTAATTAACTAACATAAAAGAAAGAAAAAGAAAACTAAACATAGGAGTCATGCGAATAAGATATTTTAGTATAAGATTTTGAATAAGGGGTATGGATACCAAAGTACTGGCCAACCAACATGTTCAGTAACAAATATGTAATGCTGTGCTGTATTGCTGTGTGTTTAGCGGGAAGGAAGGGAGTTGGTCATAGAGATACAGGGGCAGACAGGAAGAGATCATCCTGGTGTTACCGGGTCTGAGGTGAAGTCCTTTGGCTGGCCCAGGCCCACACATACTGTGCATAGAGAAGTTACTGCAAAGTTCAAATAGAAACGAGATAACATTTCCAAACATGATTGTTTTCGTCTTTGTGATCACTCACCGCTGACTTTTACCTTCTTGGAATCACATCAACTATGAGTTTCTGTCCTGATGTCCAAAGATTTTAAGAAAAAAATTGCTGGCATAACAGCGTGAGGACATTTCCGTGAGCCATGGGTGGGTGCAGGTGGGTGGGATTGATGGACGGATGACACCATATCCACCCCCACTAGGGAGAGGAAGTCCATATCAGAACACAACAGGAAAAGGACAGAGCAAAAACAAGTGCATGTCTTTTTGGACATTAAATCACTTCCCGTATGGCTATGGACTGCTTCTCCTTACTTCCTCAGCCGCCACTTCTCAGTGCAGTTTAACTACCCTTTTTGAAAACCAAGAATTTATTCTTTTTTTTCTTTTGTATGAGAGTAAATGTGGATACATCCAGGTATTGCACTGATTAATTTTTTTTTTTTTTTTTTTAAATTACTACTAAAAAAAAAAAAAGCCAAAGCTTATGTTCAACAGTTTAAAATTGATCTTTTCATGATACAGAACACCTTTTGATCTCTGTCCTTATGTGTATTATGGTCTGTGGAACCTACTTTTCTGATTTACCACCTCTACTTGCAGATGTGATGAGTATCATAGAAATGCAAGCACTATATAAATTTATGTTCTGTGACAGATCACAAGCCCTGAGACTAAACCTAGACCTTGATCTTCATCCAAGATCCAGGAATGAAAAGAAAAAGACAAAGGTGTGTCTGTGGCGAGTGCAGGAAAAGACCTTTTCAATAGTGACATGAAAAGACAATGACCTCAGCTTTTATTCAAAACAGAAACATTAGCTCCAACTTTGTCTGGTCAGTCATTTTCCTTTAGGTTGTTTGTCATACAGACTAGTTCATTCCAAATATCTTTAGTAAATCTCGACTCATATTGGAAGTGCAGCTCTCACACTGTGCTGTCCTCATCACAGGGCACAGCTGTAAAAGATATGACTTCCTTCCTGAAGGCAATTTCCTGTTTATGTCTGAATGCAGGTCAGGAGAGGGGTATAGTCACCCCTACCTCATCTGCTGTCATCGTCCCCCGAAGTCCCATGGATGCAGGATGCTGTGAAGCCCTCTGTCATTTTTTTAAGACACCTTGATAGGCAAGCTCTCTTCTTAGTGTATGGAAATGTGTATGAGTGTGTGTCAAATTCTAACATGGTTTGAGGAAGGGAAGAGAATTTAATTTACCATTTTTCTTCTCTTTATTTTTGTTTTTGTCTCTTCCTATGTCTGTCTCCCTCTTTGAGTATGCCAGAATTGAAAACTTAAGAGCCGCTTTCAATGCCTTAAAAAGGTAGTAGCCACTATGCAAACACAGCCATGTGACATTATTTGCCTTTTCTGCTTTCCGCAAAACTCGGGAAACCCCACCACTCACCCCCCAAAAACGTCTCAGTTGCACAGGCATGGGTCTTCCTGAGGCACCCTGTTTGTTTCATTTTCTGCTGATTTGCCTAAAACAGGCAGCTGCCACTGCTGTCAATGTTTAATTTAAGAGCTCATGTTACCCTCTGCACGATATGTTGTGGTTGGGAGCATGGATGGGTCTAACGAAGGGGGTCCAATAGGCGAACTGATGAAAACGGGAGGAGCTGAGACCCTCAGGTCTCCGAGCACAGTCATTAAGATGGCTCCTCGGTTTTGAGATGAGACAGTATGTTCTCCTCTCTGGGCTTATTGAAGACGCTCCCCTGCCCTTTTGAGCATTCATTATTAATCATTTTTAACAAATTCCAACTGACATTTTTATCAGATATGAATGTCAGTTTTTGGGTGTGTCCTTCCCCAGAAAGTTGAAAATGTTGGCCAGACATACTGTTTGGAGTTAAAAAACAAATATTTTACAGTGGAGCCACAGTTACCTTATGTCAGCTTACATTTTGTGTTTGTGGAAGGATATTGAACTAGGATATTGACCTATGTTTTGTGACTTCTTTCTTTATATTTGGATGGTTAATAACAAGTACAGGTGCAAATCCAATCTACAAGTATGTATTAATTCTGCAGGTCAGAAAAAAAAGGACAAGTCAAAAAATATAAGTCTGAAAATACAAGTAAAAAGTACAAGTACAAACATTTGTCCCACTCTTCAAAACCAATACATTTTCTGGTATCTAACCAATCATTGTGAGAGGATGGAGAATTGATTGCCTTCAGCTTGTTAAATTGTCAGCTTCTTTTAATTTATTTATTATTATTTTTTACTGCAAAAGAGAATTAACTTTTAATGAATAAGAGCTTCTTAGATTTGGCTCAGGCTTACTTGTCCTGTTTACGATCGAGTTCCGTTCCTACGCCGCAGCATACTCTGAAATTCCGCTTAAGTCAAATTTTTACCCTTAAATACCTCCTTAATCACTGAATGACTATCTAAATACACATATTATACATCATATGAATGAAATAGACATTTCAATTAAAATAAAAGAAATATGCACACACTGAGGCATCGTGTCAGCCTCTGCGTCACGCGTCATAAGAGCTTATACAGAACCTCGTAACTTCTAAACTTGCTCTACTTTTTTTTTATTTACTATTATTCAATGAGTGTCATAAAGTCGAAGCAACCGAAGTTGAGAATCGCATAACCTAAGGACCACTTGTATCTAGGTGGAAAATTTTCCCTTTCTTGCCCGATGTACAACTTAAGGTGCTGAACAGTCTGGGTTTTTCACTGTCACATTTTTTGGTTCATTATGCACAACATATTTTTAATGATAGTCTAGTTTTAACTTACACAACAAACTGTCTTCCTGAGCCCCTGCAGTAATTTCCTCATCAAAATGATGTGTTTAATGTTGTGTCACCGTAGGGATCAAAGGTCACAAGTTTTCAGTATTGGTTTTCATTCTTGCTGCTTATGTGCAGACAATTTCTTCAGATTCTTTGGATTTTCTGATGATGTAGATGATACAATCCTTGAATTCTTTGGAATTGTTTGTTGAGAAGTGTTTTTAACCCACTGAACTATTTGCTCAGCAGGTGTTCACAAAGTGGTGAACCTTGCCTTATCTTTGCTTGCAAATGATTGAGCCTTTTGGAGATTCTCCTTTTTATACATTTTATACCAATTAACCTCTTCACATGTGGAATTTTTCTAACAGGTGATTTATAAGCGTTCCTCAACTTTCCGTGTATTTTATTGCCCCTGCCACAACATTTTTTGGAATGTGTTGCATGCATCATATTCAAAATGAGTAAATATTTGTAAAAAGAAAGAAGTCTGATTTGTTTTTCAGCAATCTGTCTGTAAAAATGTGGGACAAATATAATTTATAGTAGTATTTTTCACCTTGTAAATTTATTTTCTGATCAACAGAATTAATTTGTACTTGTACTATAGTATCCAAAAGACAATGACTGTTAAAAGACAATTAAAAGGGTCTTAAAAAGCAATTAAATATTTTCTTAATGTAAATTGGCTGCTTGGTGATGTGGTGGTTAACACTGCATTCTTGCAGCAAGCACGTAGCCGCATGAATGCAGCTTTAGATATCTAAGTTCTGGGATGTGCTCCAGCTTCCCCTCAATCCTGAATTGGAATTAGCAGTATAGAAAATGAATGCGAATTGATCTTTTTGTACCAAAATTAGTGCAGCTTTATGCATCTTTTTTGTCATTGTTTTTGTCAGCAGTCTGATTTCAGTTTACTCATTTTCTGCAAACCAGGTATATATTTTTGCCTTTCTAGTCACTGGTCTATTAATTTAAGTACATAATAAATACTTCAGATATTGATATCACTTAAGAATAACTGTGCACAATATTGGCTGGAGCAAGTCTATCATGAAGGGTTTAACTCTCTGCTGTCTGCTACCACAATCTTGTGCAGATGTTGCCAATCGATCTTACTGCTGCCATATCGATACCCAATCAATCTCTGAGCAGCACCATCGCTGCAAGGCCTTTAAATGCTTTGCGTAACTGTGTTTGTCTCTCCCCTTATGTATTAAAGATTGAAACTGATAATGTAACTTGTTCATATTGTATGTCTGTGCATTCATTCTATGTTCACGTTACTGTGTCAGTATAGAGGAAGTGACATACATAGAGGTAGTTGTTCCAGATTTAAGAAGAATAAGCATACCTGCTCAATTCATCTTTACTGTTTAAGATATGTGTTCTTCGGATGTTTTCAAGCAAGTTTGATAATCCCAGTGTTCAGTCAATAACGAGAAAGGAGTACATCCAGTTAATTTATAAGTAGTTTCAATGCTAATTTATCATCCGTCTGGCAGAGAGCACTGAGCGGAGCACCGCTTGTTTAGGACGTGCACCACACGTGCGACCATGAAGCTGTCTTTTTTGACCACAGGGTGGTGCTGTTGTTACATTCATGTTCGTTTGATCTGAGGAATAAGTCTGCCAGGTGCAAAGTGAGCTAAATTATTATTTACCTTAACCACTCTCCGGAAGTTTTGATGGGAATACTGCTCACAGTGAGACTCCTCAGCTAGCCCCGAGTTACCCCCATAGGAGAGATATCGAATGGGACCTACCATCAGAATTCCTCCATCCACACCTGCAGAATAGGTATTCCGGGTCCTTTTCTCACATAGGACTTCAAACCATTCGAGAGGAGAACGCACGGCTTCTCCAGTCACAACGGGAGCTTCATGAAAGCATACAGAAGCTTAACAGAATGCAACGTGAAATTAAAGCACTGGTTGAAGAGGTCCATTCCTTTAGAATAGACTTGAAACGGCTGGCTTCCACCCAGTATAACACTAGACTTTCTCCATCACTCAGTGGTATGAAAGAGAACGTAGGTGCTGCTGGCATAATACTAGATAAAGGTGACGAGGAGGAGTGACCTGACCCTCCACGATGGCCCGAACCAGATGAGGATCTACCTGGGGGTCTGAGCAACCTTGCAGTAAGGGACCAGCAGATTCACTTTAGCCAACAATAACAACCGTCTATTGATACTGTGCGTACAGCTAAAGGAATGGATCCAAATCAACAAGTGATGCTGGCGTTGCACACAATCTCATCAGGCCGCTCAGTGTACATTAAAGAAACTCTGCAACCTCTGTCAGGGGAAACATCTCCGGGCCATCCACGAGGTAAAAGACCTAGGGACACCACCACCAGTGTAGCAGCTATCCAAGAGAGTTGCTTAACCAGTTCAGCCTCTGAGTCACTCTACCTTGATTTACCTGGATATGGCACCTGGGTCATGTTGAAGGTGTTTCTGGTCCGTGTACGGTATGAGGATTGCACCCTGAATACCTTTGCATTCTTACATGATGGATGGGAGAGGACCATGCTACTTTCTACTGCATCAAAGTCTCTTGGCATGAGAGGCATTCCTGAAAAGCTACTTCTGCGTACCGTCCATCAAGATAGGTTCTTAATGGACATTCTTTCAGCATCTCCTCAGTTGTTAAGCCTCAGAGAGTCTTTACTATCAATGGAGCATTTACAGCTAGTCACCTCAACTTAGCTCACCACACATATATCCTATAGAACAGCTGCAAAGGAAATTCAAACACCTGTGTGGTATTTCGGTTCCCGCTTTGGAGGAGGCTAAGCTATTGCTGCTCATTGGGTCTGACCAGCCCCATCTAATAACCCCTACTGAGCCAGTCCGATTAGGCTCCCCTGGTAGCCCAGCAGCAGTCCACACCAAGCTCGGGTGGATTCTGCAAGGTCCTAATCAGTTCATGAGGTGGCTAGCACATTTCACTCTGTGTCTTTTCACCCCATATCCTCCCCAGTTGGAAAAGTTGTATAAGCATGTTGAGAAGCTCTGCAAAGTGGAAGTGATGCCTCACAGGCCAGAAAAGGAGGTGACCAGGTCAAAGCAGGACAAGCAGGCTGTAGCAATGCTTGAAACCAAAACAGACCATACAATGGTTAATGGAGTCCTCAGATATGCCACACCATCACTGTGTAATAAGGATATGCCACCTTTACATGCACCAAAGGAGTCTGTACTGCCCATCATTCGCTTAGGTTACCTTGTACCCTACACAACCCAAGCCAAGCTCATCATCAGGCAGCTGCGGGATAAGCTGCATGGTTGGGATGACCCAAATCTACCTTCCCAGCTCCTTCAGGCTTGGTCCAGTTAAGAGGAGCAGCTTCAATTCTTGCCTTTCCTTGTATTTTGACAGACATACCTGTCTACAGATGTCAACCATGAAGGTTCTACACGAGCAATACATATTTTTGCAGATGCATCTGAGCAGGCTTATGGGGCAGTCGCCTACATGAGGACAGTTGATTCGTCAGGTAGGGCTCACCTGGCATTCATCCTTGCATGCTCTAGGATAGCTCCAAAACGTCCCCTGTCCATTCCTCACTTGGAGCTGTGTGCAGCACTTGTGGCAGCTTAGATAACGAGTATCCTAAAGAAGGAGCTCACCTTGGATGTGTCATGGACCATTCTTTGGTCTAACTCAACTACTGTTCTCTCCTGGCTCAACCCCCCCGGTCCTGCCAATATAAGGTCATTGTGGGGGCAAGGGTAGCACAGATCCAGGAGTTGACAGAGGGTTGTATTTGGCGCTATGTTGACATGCTGAGTAATCCAGCTGATGATCTAACCAGGGGGAAAACTTTGGAAGACCTTGAAGAAGCAAATAGATGGTCTCAAGGACCACCCTTTCTACTCCAGGGCCCAGACACCTGGCCCCAGGAGCCCAGTGCTGAGCCTGACAAGGAGGCATCAGAGCTTCGTAAGACTGTCTTCTATGGGGTAATCATTACCTCACCCAAAGTTACCTGCTTAAGGGACAAAGTGCATAATACCTGGCAGGAGCTCTTGGATGGTACTGCTCAAGTACTTTATGGGCAGAACTCTTCTCCACTCAATGCAGAAGAGTATTGAGAAGCAGAGATGGTTGTTCTGCTACAGGCTCAACAAGAGTCATTTACTGAATAGTACAAGCTCCTAGTTGGAGGGAAACAAGTCTTCTCTAGAAGTTGCTTACTCAACTTGTCACCTGAGATGGATCTAATAATCTTATAAGAGTAGGCAGTCGGCTGCAGCGACTGGAAGGTCTTGATGAGGTGACAGTACACCCAATTGTTTTAGATGCTTCGCACCCTGTTACACGTCTACTCATCCAGATTTATGACAATGACCTGCATCATTCCAGCCCAGAATGTGTCCTTGCGAATTGCGTAGGTCATTCTGGGTACTGCGGGGGCGGGAGGCCATCTGCAAATATGCTGACCTTCCTGCTGGCAGGCTCAGATCCTACAAGCAAGCTTTTTATTCGACTGGTATGGATGGCTTTGGGCCCATCATGCTAAATGTTGGAAGACATCAAGAGAAACATTAGGGAAATATATTTAAGTTTCTCACCACCAGGGCAGTACACTTGGACCTTCTGACCAGTATGGAGATCGATGCCTTTGGTTCATGTTTCTACTGACGTCGCAGATTTAGATCCTGTGACCCCAAACAGTCTCCTTATGTGGCGGCCTGATAGCTCACTACCTCAGGTGGTCTTTCCAAAAGCAGATCTTCTTAGCCGTGAACTATGGCGGCACTCACAGATTCTCGCAGACCAGTTTGGGGACCGATTCATCAGGAAGTACCTACAGAGCCTGCAGACCAGGCAGAAATGGCATTCTTCACTCCCGGAACTCCTTGAGGTGGCAGTCGTGATGCTAGTGGAACCACAGCCACCTTGGGAATCTTTGGCCATCAAGGTGCATCGTAGTGATGATGGGTACATCAGGTCTGCTGATGTGAACATCAATGGACATCAATACACAAGACATGTTGCTCGCCTGGTTCCCTTACCCTGTTATCACATCTGAGGAGTAAGATTCTAACCAGAACCCTCAGGTCCTATACTGAACTATTGGCCTTTCTGAAGTGCAAATGTGCATTTGGGGGTGGCTGTATTAAAGACTGAGTTGATAATGTAACATGCTCATATTGTATGTATATATGTGCATTCATTCTATGTTCATGTTGCTGTGTCAGAAGTGACGCGCGTAGAGTTAGTTGTTCCTGATTTAACAAGAAGTACAGCCAGGTCATTGATATGTACTCTCCGTGCTAATTTATCATCCATGTCTGGCAGAGAGCGCTGAGTGGAGCACCGCTTGTTTAGGACGTGCGCCACATGTGCGACATGTGACACATCTGAAGCTATGCCTTTTTTCACCACAGGGTGGGGCTGTTGTTACATTCATGTTAGTTTGCTTGCACGGATCTGAGGAATAAGTCTGCCAGGTGCAAAGTGAGCTAGATTATTATGCTTAATCAGATAATGTAATTTGACCTTGATTATTTAGTTTAAATATTGATTTATATAAGATTGCATGTGAATATATATGCTGTGGATTTTTCTTTCTAAGTAAATAATATGTACTGCTGTTGTCAATAACTCATTGAGATTTATCTATTATTTCAGACTTTTGTAACACTGCAGAGTTTGAACTGCTACAATAAAGGAACTGACACAGTTCAATGAAGAAACACCTAAAAACTCCTAAAAAACTATAGTTTCCAGGTTATCACCCCAATACCTTATTTTATAGCAGGTACTAACGTATTTTCCATGGATGACAAATGCACTTTCCTGATGCTAATTCCTGCCTTCAGAAAGCCTAGCCACAAGTAATTTTAACATTTTACGGTAGTCTTTGTAGCTTCTGGACAAACAAAAATGAGTGGTAGAGGAACAACTACACTAAAAGTTCCATCTTTGGTAAGGATGAAGAAATAGTTTAAAACAAGCACAGAAATGTTTATTTATTAACTTGTAACAGATAAATGATAAAGAGGCTGAATTACAAATTAGTTGAATTGGCCTATTTTGTTATAGAATTAAGAGGTTTTGCCTACAGAGCAAACTAAGGTATAAATCACCTAACCACTATCAACTGCTGTGCCATTTTTATTTTGTTGTTGTGTGGTAATGTGACGTTCTAAGTTTGTAGCTTTAAATACAATAGAAGGTTCCCAGTACTGAGAAGGTAAAGAGCACACAGTGGTATTCAGAGCTTGGCTATTGTTTTGTGGACATGGTTGGAAATGAATAAAAAGGCATGTAGGGTTGAAAATATGAAAGAAAAGTTTTTCAATGTTCAGTTCAGGCCTGTTAAAGCTATAGTTGGTCATCTTGCAAAGAGACATCATAGGTATAACACCCAATTGAGGTCCAGCCCATAGGAAGAAAGTATACCTAAAAACCTCTTTTAACCTTGAATTTTAAAGAATCTTGAAAATGAGATCCTTTTCTAGTAACTATTGTAGAGTTGGATAGGAAAAATGATAGATTGCTAGTTTAGCAAGCCAAGATTCCTAATATCAAACTGAAAGATTTTCCATAGATCAACTTAACTGTTATCCTGTATAAGTTCCAGATAGCCCTTTAACAGGTGCCAAATCTGATTTTCTGTAAGTATATTTCCTTTCATTTTCTGTTGCTCTAAATTTTTCTTAGATACCTTTAAATCAGTGGGTGATAATAATTTGAGTCATATTGCTGTATTATGGCTGCCCCTGGCAAAATACTGGACTGCTAAAAGGAAGGAAATGAATAAAAAGGCATGTAGGGTTGAAAATATGAAAGAAAAGTTTTTCAATGTTTAGTTCAGGCCTCTTAAAGCTATAGTTGATCATCTTGCAAAGAGAGTTTTGTTTTAACTCTGGGTGAAGTGGTTCCTCATCCTGATAGTAGTCTATACATTTTGTAATCATAAACAATAAGAAATATAGACCCCTCAGTTTACTGTAAATCTGGAAAAACTCTGATCAAAACGTTTGGGTCAAAATTGAATTTTTCTTTTTTTATGTTTCATAAGCTTCTTCTCATGGCTCCCCTCCTCCCCCTCCCACAGCGCACACCTGATAGCCACACCCTGCACATAAATATTGTATTTAGGCTGAAAATATAACGTATGAAGAAGTAACTCGGAAGGCAAACGTGGCTAAGAAAATGCAGGAACGATTTTCCCGACCCAGCTCGGTTTGTTTGCCTCCTCCCACTAAACATCCGAGAAAGAGAAAGTTATTGGTGGAAAAAGCTGCAAATAAAAAAGCCTTGAATCATGCAAGGAGCAAAATCAGAGGGGGAGGAGTCAAGACAGGGTGCCACTTTCACATCTTGCTAGCTCCCCAACATAACCTACCCCAGCTTTAAGGATTTGCTTTTTAATTCGCCAATAGATCAGCATACATAAATGCAGTAACAATTTACTAAATACATCTGTCTTTGGACACATAAAAACATGACTTCAGATGCACATTACAAGCACTAACTAGAAGCTAAATAATTTGTTAATTTGAGAAAGGCTTGTAATCCATGGTATTGGTAATTTAATTTGGATTGCAGTTTAACAGAGGATTTTTATGGTTTATAATGTCCATTATTTAAACAGTGTGGACTTGTGATTGGTAATGGTCCTATTTTTGTTGTTTCTTCAGTTCTCAAGTTTTTCAATGTTGTTGTTGGTCCTGTAAGATTAGAAACTATCTGGTTTGTCTAAGTTTTCAGGCTTTTTGATTGTAATATTCACTATCTTTAACTTTATGAAATTAAAACTAAAATGACAGAATGGATACTAGTGTTCTTAAAAGTGTAAGTGTTTCACTTCTTTACATTTCTTTGTTTTAAAGACTGAAAAAAAATCCTTTTCATATTATCTCTTTATATTAGAATAATTAATTTTGTAATGCAGCAAACACAGAAAGCCCAGAGTAACTCTCAGAAAGGCTGTGTTTGTAGCCCAAATTACAGTAAAACTACCAGACACAAGACAAATCCAGGTTTAGGAGGTAAAAGCCTTGAAAGAGTTTCTAATATTGAAGACTTTTCTACTGAGTGTTTTAAGTAAGAGAACAGAGCTTTCGCCTGGCTCTTAACTGAGGCAAAGTGTCTAAATACATTAAATAAACTTTACTTCATGTAACTACGAATTGTTTTCTTATATTTGTATTTAGTTTAATTGCCTAAAGGTTTATTGTATCATCTGCTACAGATTTGTCAAAGGTCTTAACAAAAATAGTTTTGTGTCTTGCCATCTTTCTTACAATGGAACTCAGCAAAAACAGGAGAAAAGAGTGTGTTTAAAAGGCATTAGTGCAACCATTTTAACAGGGCGACTCTGTTTGAATTAGATGTTCTAACCCCCCGCTCGCTAAATGGATTTCTAAAGTGGCTGTAGTTGGAGGCTTTCAATCAGATGCAACCTTGAGTCTTTTTTTATGTGAGCTCGGTAGGATTTAAGTGCCGGTATAACATGAGCACGACTGAATGCATGCTCCTCATTTTTTGAAAATTGAAAAATCTCCAAAGGCTGTCCCCTTTGTGCAGGCAATTAATGGAATGCTGGCAGCGAGGTTCAGGTGCTTAAAAGTTGTTTTTTTTCTCTCTCTCTTTCTCTCTCTCGATCTCTTTTTAATGACTAATAAAGGATAATCATTGTGAAAAAAAACACAGTAATGCTGTAGGCTTCCTCTTTATGCACAATGATGTATAATGCATGCTTTGAAATGAAACGGCAGCGGCCTTCGAACCATTCCATCTCCAAACCTTAGTGTATTTGTTTTGCATGCTACACTGAGGCTTTTGCATAATAATTGTGAGTGTTCCCATTCACAATACTTGCTTATTAATTTGATCTTTACATTTTTAAAGTTTGTCCATCAGGCCGTCAACCATCAGTTCCCCCAGTTGCTGTTTGGTGTAAGTGATTAGAGCGTGGGCTAATTGCCTCTCTGAAGAGTTGTGCTGTTTGTTTTTAGACTTTGTGTTCTTCACCTGTGAGCCTCTTCCAGATTTAACTTCGAAACAGATAATTAACAAACCATTTTATACATCACTGAATATCTTAATAAATGATGATGTAAGAAATCATTTTAAATTCTTTTTGTTATTTGGAACAAGGACTTAAAATTTTCTGCTGACATTAGTTAGAAATGGTTGTGGAAGTTCTTTTTTCTGGTATATCAATGGGAAATATAAAACTATTAGTCATTTCTCACTGTGACAAACAAACTGCCTGTGGCCTGTTGCAAATCTGAACACAGTCTTTTTTTCCTTGTAGTGGCCAAGCATGTGTTTTTTTAATGCAACAATTTCTAATGCCCTTACATGTCTCCTTGGAGGGTGTTGATTTAAAAGTCTTTCTGAAACTAATTGTAGCTATTTGTAAAATTGATACAAATGAAGGAAAATAATCTAGTATTAATACTGGGCTATGAAAGTTAAAATTTTTTGTGGCGCTCTATCCTCTCTTCTAAGACAAGTTTTGCCATGTGGCCTGTTGAGCCTTGGGCCCAGCCTCAGACTTTATATCAAACTTATTTATTCCAGCATCCACTTTGTGAAAACACAGTTTCTTACAATCTTGGAGCATTTCCAAAAGATTGCTTTTTTTTTTTCTTTCTTTGTTTTTTCTTTCTTTATTTTTTCTTTTGCCCTTGGTCTCTTTCCCTTTGACTGTGCTTGACAATGCAGGAAAACATACAAACACATCTCAGTAAACACGAGTGATGTGGTTCCAGAGTTTAAAAGCTTCACATAACATTGGTAGACACAACTTGGGGCTGTTTGTGTGACGGAAAAGAAAACTTGTTTAGAAACTGACAACCCTATGTGTGAGAGAGCAAAAATAAAGTGTGTGTGTGTGTGTGTTTATGTTGCTTTTGGCAAGTTATTCATTTGTGTGTGTTTTTTCTTTCTTGCTGTCTATGTGGTTATCTTTTGAGTTAGTTGGTTTGGAGCTGATGTCCACCTTCGGGGATGCGCAGAGCATGCATTTCTGAGTATTTTCACCTGAGGCTGCACTTGTTAGAGTCTGAGGATAAATGTATATACATTATTTATACAAATTCACAGCGAGTGAAAGCAGGTTTAACACATTTACAGACAGGAGGCCAGGCACTGCAAGCCAAGCTCCAAGTGAGGATTGCAACGTTGTGCGCCGGGAATCGAGCTGGCTGCTTGCCCGTCTGTGACCAGCATCCTTAATGCTACACGTGAATACCACTAATGTTCTTTTCCGCCTCAGCAATTAAATGATCCCTCATATTATTTACTTTTACAATATGTATTTATGTTACATTTAAAAGGATCTAAAAAATTAAACCTGTTAGCTGTTATTTCTCTTTTTTTTATTTCTGGAAAAACTATAGACTGGTGTAATTACTTGGTTATTTAGAGGGCATACATGTGCTTTACGGAAGACAATTTGTAATATCAAAAGTATGTTTGAATAAAGGATCCATTTATAATTAGTATTTGCATTACATTTTTACTGTCGCAGGTTATGAGATGAGTGGAGTCGAAAGGAATAGAACAGCTGTGCAAACTGCAATTGCAATTTATATAAAACTATGTTCAATATTTTGCTCAGTCTTTTTTGAAAGACCTTAATTCAGGTTGATTCACTCCCTCAACTAGTCCTTAATTTTTATTTCTTTTCTTTTTTTAACAGTAAACTAAAAAAAAAAAAAAAAAAAAAAAAAAAAAGGTTGGAAATGGTTTGTTATTTAATTGGTTCACGCCTACAAAGTTGTAAATATTATGTACTGGAGCAACAAAAAAGAAAATACAGAATAATTTTAATGTAAGTATGGACTGTTTTCTCATACTTGTTTCCCACTGTTTTATGTCAGTATTGTATTTATTATTTGACTAAATATGACTGCTCTGAAATGTCTCAGTACTTACACATCTCTTTCCTCCATCCAGGACTCTCCTTATGCAGAAGCGGATGTCTTGCCACCAGGTTGTAGTCTTCATGTTCCCATGGAGCTTGAGTTTGCAGCTTCCTGTTTTCCTCGTCCTGATTCTCAAAGAAGTTATGGTCTTGTCTATATAAACTGACCTGGATGAGGTGAAAATTATTATTATTTTTTTTTTTTTTTTTTAGCGTCTTTCTGTTTTTGTCAAACTTGGTGCCATGTTAAATCTTTTTATCATTGCCCCTTGTAAATAATGGCTATTTTGTTATATTCCTTTATATGTACTATAATGCTTTGTGAACAAATGCTTTGTCTTAAACATTTATTTGTAAGTATGAACCATCAAATGAGTTTCTAACCAGACCTAAGATCTTAAGCTTTTGCTTGGAGGAAGTTGTTTTTTTCTTTTAAGAATTCATTTGTTTGTTTTTTTCTTTGTTTTATTTAATTTATTGCTTTGCAGTTTGTTAATTTGTCATTATACTTTAAAAAATTAACAAAGTATCTCCTTGAACTTTTTTGTAAAATTCAAACTGTGTAACTAAAGTTTCCAAGTGGAAATACTGATCACAGGTGATTGCTCTAAAATATTTCTGTAGTTTTAGCTGTCAAATATTGACCTGAATGCAACAAAAAGTAACATGAAAACTTCACATCAAATAGATGAAATGGAATAGGGTAGTATTAGTTTGAGGAGGAAGTGAGATTCTGGTGTTGTGAGCATTATAATTATTTATTGTAATATGAGCAACATTTCTGTCAGGCTCAGAGAGGTTTTGCCATGGACCACAAAGTGATAATAGCATTCAGAATGTCAGCGATCAGGACAAAAGTAAGAGACAAACAGGAAGGAAATGGTGTTTTTATGTTAGCTGTCCATGTGTTGACAGCAAGTCCTCGACAAAGTTTGTTTGACAGTGTTCATGCGATCTAAATTAGTCTGATATGGAGCAAACGTCCTACTGCAAAGCCGCCAAACACACTTTCTCTGAGAATTAGTTTAATTATCTTAGGAGCTGGACTGCAAGTGTTATAACCATGCAGTGAAAAGCAAGACTCATTAGTGACTTTATTCCCCAAAGAAAGTCCAAGGCAGCTGCAGAACCTTAACACATATTTGAGTGGGCGATACATAAGATTGTCTGATCAGGAGACAAAGTAAAGGAGGGGAACAGATGGTGAGGCTCAAATCAGAAACAGCTTACTGACATGGCATTTAGGGGAATTTTCTGTACATTAAACATGCCGCTAGAAAGTATTTTGATCATTCCATGACTTTCCATGACAAAGTATTGACAAATAAACACCACAGATTGTTTTAGGAGGAAGAGGATAAGAAGGTGGGGGGTGTTAAAAAGAGTAACACTTACTGTACACATGGAGAACCTTGGCATGAGGATAATGCATGCTGTGATATGTCAAAAAAAAGAGGCCAGCTTTGTTCATTTTGGATTCAGTTCTAGATGCCACAGCTCACAGGAGAAAGATTCAGTCTTTGGTATACCAAAAAGAGCAAACCAAAAAGAACAGAGATGCAAGTTGAAATTCAAAATCTATAACTGATGAGGCATAAACATCTTTACATCTACCCACTTAAATACAATTTTCTTTTCATGGCACACACCTGTGTGGACATTACAAAGACTAAAAAAAAAGAGTGAAATTATCTTTTTTCTGCATTCTTGGAAGCAAAACAAAGAACATGCTACAGTAAACAAATTTATTCAGGTGTGGACACATCACGTTATGTAACACAAAGATGGAGACCCAGCAACGCAATAAATTATCTTCATTATTAAGTGTAACCTGTGACATACTGTACATCAAATACGTCAAAGAATTGTAAATAAAAAAAAAAAAAACAGGCAAAAAAGGCTTTACAAATAAAATGCTGAAAAAAACAGTATCCATACACAGCAATTCTCATAAAACAAATGTTTAAATGCCAGCAGACACCAAAAAATTAATATTAAGTGTGATTCCTCTTTGATTTTAGTGTCTCACGACATAATTTAAGTACTGCTCAAAACAAATAAAAATATTAAACACTGTACAGACAACAATGAAACCAAACCAGAGGGACAATTTTCTTAATTTCTCTGATTTTGTCTTTTCAATTTTTTTTTTTTAAATCATTGCTTTGCAATTTATGCTTCATCACAGTTCTCTCCCATATGACCACATGAATGTAAACACCTGTTGAATTACTTTTTTACACCATTAATACTTCATATATATAATTATATATATATATATATATATATATATATATATATATATATATATATATATATGTATATGTATATGGTACGCATGTTCATTCACATCTGCGCAGTTAGCTAGCATGTTAATGAAATAAGGCAAGACTCACATAACTGTGATATTACATTTTTTCTCTCATAACACTGATTATTAAGGTATTTGTAATTTCCTTCCACTGTTCTGCAGCAGGCTTTGCTCTTTTCTGCTTCCCAAATCACACTTTTTGTTCCAGTTTTAATGAAATGATAAAGGGAAGGTTTTCTTCTGTTAGTTTGCTGTGTTTTTATTGTTCTGTTTGTTTGTGTGGTTGTTTTTTGTTTGTTTGTTTTTCGGAAAAACAGGGCAATGAATGCAGTTATTGAAGCTGGCATAATTAACTGAAAGTATCTAACACTGGTTGTTCTGAGGTACATAGATAAAGATGGTTTAGGGAGGTGGAAAAAAAAAAAGGGAACAACAAGGTGAGCATAAGGAGCTAAGGACTTCCATTACAAGAGAAAAACACGTCTTCTTATTTGCCTTTTCAGCATTTTGTTCATTAAAAATGTTTCCTTTTTTAGACCTTTATGTTTTAACCATTGATTCCTCCCTTTACTGTTGGATCAAGCTGCCACGGCAGGCATCATGTGGGAGTTCGAAAAACAGACATTGTGGTAGGTAAGAGTCTCTTGCCTGGTTGGCTGCATGTCTGTTTGACTTTACAGTACCGACAACAGCTGAAAGTCAGTTTCAGTGAGAGAACTCACAGGAGGATCATCAACCTGTAGTTACAAAGCTGTCTGAAAGATGGGCAGTGTAATCCAGCTTCCTTTCTCAGCACAATGAACCCTTGTGTTATTACCATTGCTAAAACACTTGGGGGCTGTCAATTGTTCAAGTTGCAGCCTGGCAGTCTGATAGTCTTGCTCGTGCAGATAGCATTTAGTGTTAAATGTAGAGTTTGTGTTTTGTCATTTTTCCCCATCAGCACTGTCTTTGTCTGTGGCTGAGGAGAGGTGACTCTTCTTAGGGAAATTTTTTTCTTTTTTTTTTTTTTTTTTTTTTTTTTACAATAAAGGGATCTATGTGGTGTTTATCTGTGCACATTATCAGTTTTCAAATATCCACCTGAATTTGTCACAGCAAACTTAGCTCAGTATCGACAAGAGTTTCCAACATTTGCTGCTCTTAACCCTCTCCATCACTACACAGTCAACAAGGAGCTAGAGGTTCAGTTTGGTGACACCACAATGTTGAGTTCTTGTGCAGCAGAAAAACTCTCAGGATGTCTTAGCAGCTGCTGTGATGGTTGGGACAATCCCCTTTTAAGCTCTTTTGGCGTGCAGCATTTCAATAAGCAGGTTGTTGCAGGGTACATCGCCATTCAGGTGTTTGTAGTAAAGGTATTCTTCAGCCTGCAGGCTGATGGCTCGGATCTCAGGCAGCCGGAGGAGGAGCTGGCCAAACTTGTCTGTTTGCTGTGGGTAGTTGCACATGACGTAGTCCAGCAGCGCTGCATTGACCTGCTCTTGCACACTCTCCACCAGGTGGAAGTTCTCCAGGTTCTTCACATCTATAGGTGAAAAGAGAAAGTTTAGGAAAGATATTTCGAAATAAATGTTCTCTTTTTTAGCTTTCAAACTAATTTGAAGTTTCATTCTTCATAATGCACAGTTTCTGTTTATTCTCCTAGAAAGTTGTCAGAAAATAAGGAAGCAGGATGCATCTGTTTTGAGCCACCCTATGCTTTGAACTAAGAAGGTTTTTGCTGCAACACTATTCTCAATCAGGAGACAAAACTGAAAATATTAAGCTTAAATAACCCATAAGGGTTTTAAGGGTTCATATGACAGACACGTAAATGTTAGAATAATTGGGGTTCTCAGTTATCAAGGGACAGCGTTACAAGTTGACTCCCTTGGTTGTGGCCCATTTCTACTTGGCTCAAAATGCAGCGCATGATGAAATATTCTCCTCTACACCTCCTCTGTTTTTCCTCTGAATTGTCTCTTGAGACAAAGGCATAGAGGGACTCAGGTAAAAACAAGAAGGATCTTCTCCTGAGACATAAATAAATTCCCAAGGAGTTAATAAATTATGTAGGGCAGTCATAGTCAGTTAACGCCACAACTGCTCCTTAACCTATCACCTTCACTGTCCCAAAACCTTTTTTTTTTTTCTTTTAATATCATCAGAACCAAATTTGATCAAAGTGTTATTAATGAGCAGATAAATGTTTTCTAGCAGCACCAGTGTTGGTAAAAAAAACAATCTTAACTTTAAACTCAGAGTGTAATTCTTCAGCAGGAATTCATTTTGGGTGGTAAGTCTCCTTTCACTATTAATTCTTTGTGCAAAATACATTATGCATCTTTCCAAATCCCACCCTTCTGTTCATATATAAGCACTTTTCTTGACAATAATAAGCTCACTGGGGAGTGAAGGAGATTATTGCAAGACAAGTAAAAAAATTTGCTAAATGGATAATGGTGAACCACAGCGCTTTGTGTACTTGTCATGATTATGAAGCGCAGGGCTGCAGAATATTTAATCAGGTATCAGCTCTATGCGTGCGCACATGTGATCTTTTATTAATCTGTTTGACCCCAGGTCAAGTGAGCTCACGGTGGGCTATTCTGGCATGGCAAAGTCCCTGTATATATTTGGCACCTCTGGATCAACACAAACACACACACACACAAAAATATACCCATCGCTCAGACTAAATTTCTATCTTTCACCTATATAACCACTAATCTATGGACATTGACATATTTTGTCTTTTTGGCTCACACATTCCACCCCCCACCCCTCCCTTGTTTTCACACACACACACACACACACACACACACTTACTTACACCCATCCACCCACCAAGAGCATTAGGAGAAAGGGGTGGGGGTGGGGGGGGGGGGGGGGGGGGGGGGGGATAAATCAGCAGCTAATGAGGTCTGGAGAATGAGAAGCAGGTCCTTCAAGGCACTTCCATCTATGATGCATTCTACCATGCTATTAAAATCTGTGTGTGCATGTCTGCTCTTATGTTGTCTGCGTATGTGTGAGTTGGCGTGCAGTGTGCATGCTCACCCTGACCTCTGGGTGACATGTCAGGGGGCTAAATAAGGCCAAGCGGAGGGCAGGAACAGGAGGAGAGGAGTGGCTTGTGACAAAAGAGCCTGCAAACAAACATGACATGTGCTTTTTCCTGCTGCCACTCAACTGTCTTAACTCCTGCTCACTCTCGAACCAGCTCTCAGGCCATCAATACTGCAGAGCGGCAGTAGTATAGCCTTACATAAGCTAACCCAGCTGGCACAGTGTGCTTTAAGCGTTAGC
This sequence comes from Telmatherina bonti, assembly GCF_933228915.1. Lineage (NCBI taxonomy): Eukaryota > Metazoa > Chordata > Actinopteri > Atheriniformes > Telmatherinidae > Telmatherina > Telmatherina bonti. Next base: position 17,808,187 of record NC_136626.1, read on the forward strand.
ACGTAGACATCCTACGCAGGTCATTGTGGAGGGGGACAGAGCTTGTTTTTATCTGTGCATGGTGCAGACATGGAGAGAAAGGCTTATATATTCATCAAACTGTGGAAAAATATGTGTAAATAAGTTGAGTTTAATATATTTTGAAGTTTTCCAACTTACTACCACAAATAAACTACTACTAATACCAGTGATGAATTATTTACAGCAATAATCTAAATTCTATATGAATCACTAAGATCCAGAAACCAAAAATTCATCACAAAAGTTGGCATTGAATCTCTGTACATGTCTGCTTGTCCAGAAACATCAGATGGAAATGAGCAAATAGTAAAATACAATAGATATGTGAACGTGAAAGTGAAGTGAAAGGTTTTGTGTATAAACAAAAAATGTAGTCATGTTTCTTGTTAAGTTTATGAGATATAGTTACAATGTCAATTCAATTCAAAATGAATCATGATATAGCAAAATCTAATACTATTTGGTATTTACCAGTAAGAGGAAGAGAATATTTTCTCCCATATGGCAGTAAAACTATTCGACCACTCAGTGCTGCATGTAGATTTCATTAAATTAATATTTTTAAATTTAGACTAAAAATAACATCTGTACTTTTTTCAAAGATCATACCAGGACAACTGTTTTCTGCACCAGACAGTAACAAATGCCACATGCTGTTTAATTAATAATAAATTCAGGGATGCGCAAAGATACTCTGCTGGGTCAGAGTTGATTACATCTGCAGAAACATGACAAGGTGAGCCCAGATCACAGCCAAAACATGGGAGGCATTGTCATGGTTTCTACAATCATTTGTTTCTATGTTAGCATCATATGCATGTGGCGAGTAGTTTCATGCATTACTGTCTGGATGATGGGGGAGAAATAATGGAAAATCCAATGTCTGTTACAAGCTAATTAGGGAAACATGAGGCAACAAGACATCATTTTAATTGCTAATTATAACTAGAGCCTCTTTTGAAAAAAAAAAAAAATTAATCAGGGTTTCAAAAAAAAAAAAAAGGATAATAGCTCGATATTATCTCCCAACTGCAAAAAACATTGTTCAAGTTGCAAGAAGATATGTTGCAGAGAAATTTGTCTTAATTTAGTCAGAAATGAAATCAAATGAGTTAAATCCATTTACTAATCATAAAGGTAGAATGGAGGATGAAGAGGAAAAAAGCATAAATAAGAGGAAAAAAAACAAAACAAACAAACAAGAAAAACTAATGGATGATTCCCAGACAGTGGCAGGATAGAGTATTAAATGCGCTAAGCACTCTCTTCTCTGCCTTCAACACTCCCCCATACCCCTCCTCTTCCTCTCCATCTTATCCTTCAGTCACTGTGGGACTAATTATCAACTTTTTTTTTTCACATAAAACAGCCACAGTTCGTTGCAGTGCCGCGTCCGAATACTCAAATGGAAACCCCGAGGTCCCTCAGAATACATTGTTTCATTTGACGGCCGATCAGGCTGAAGCCAGCGACCTAATGCAAAAGCGCACACACACACACACACACACACACACACACACACTCGCTCTTTCTTTCACAGAACCCCTGAAATCTCCGCTGTGCTTTTTAATTAGACAAGATCTGCTCTGTGCTGTGTGTGTATGCCTCTGCATGTGCTTTTACAGACTTTCACGACCCTTACAATCAACCTGCTCCAGGGACACACACACACACACACACACACTCAGTATTTAGACATACTACACATTCACTAAGTCAAATGTTCACCTCATTATTCCACTCTGATCTGTGACATACCTCACAGAGTGGACAGTGTGGTATAAAAAAAAAACAAACAAAAAAAAAACATAAGCCGATTTCAAAGATCACTATCCTGTGCAAAACCAAACATCTTAGATGTACTCCAGTGCTCATTATAATGGAACCACCATTCAATAAATTAAATAAAAGAGTCAAATTCTGACAGATAATTTTCACAACTAAAGTAGAAAAGAAAAGAAAAAAGTTTTTCTAGAATGTTTAGCTTTGACTGATTAACTTTAATGGATGCATAAACAGAGAAAGAGGTATTGGCAGAAAAAGAAGAAACCCTCTGTAAATTTTCTGTCATGTCATTTTCTCAAAGTGTCATCTATTGCACATATGTCGCTTTCAGAGAATGTACTGCAACATAGTCAGCATCCAGTATATGCCTGAATATCTTATATAGTTCCTTACATTATGCATCATTATTTACTGGCCTAATCAATACCTGTCGAATCTGTTCACACTCTACCTTTGAGCCTTTGAAACTTCACATGTTTTCTGCTGGGTCCAGAAACAACACATAAAAGTCTGGAGTCATAAACAGTTATTGAGTGAGCTGCTGTCAGTAAAGTTGGTCAGTTAAACGTGAGTGGAAGACAAACTGATTTCTTCCTGTGTAGGCAGGTATTAGGAGCTTGGCTCTTCCAATAGGAGAGTGTCAAAGGCATTTATATGAACCTATCAAAGCTAAGATACCTTTTACTACAGCAGCAGGGTGTCAAAGAGCAAGAAGTTGAACCTGTGTTCTGGGTATGTCCTCTTTATTGCACCCTACTGGATTGTTATCAAGACAACACTGTCCACAGCTACTTTATTCTTTATTAATCTCAGCTTGGTTTCAATCAGAGATGGGGGTGTTGATAGAAAAGAACCCAATGACTTCTGACTTGGCAGCATGTTATTTGGAAGCAGGTATATATATTAGAAAAAAAAAGGTGAGGGAAAGCAGTCAAAGCAAATGAGGGTCTCAGGTTCAAGGAGCAACAGCTGCATGTTTAACTGTACCTCTTCAGCAGGCTTTTATCTGAGTTTTGCTCCACTGCCCTGATAGGTAGACTAGGCTTAGTATTGGAGAAGCACAGTGTTTTTTACACTCTGTAACCTCATATCATCATAAAGTCATAAAGCACCAAACAGCATTTATACTCACATCCATTTCAGTTGTTATGAATACTCCACTGACATTTCACCTGTAGGCAGGCAAAGAATATATGAAATGCAATAAGCAAGTAGCCGGATAAGTGTTGAATGGGTAACACTTCCCAAGGTGGTGGAGAATAAGAGGGTTGAGATCCTGTGGAACGTCCAGATACAGACCAACAAAGCGAATTGGACATAGTGAGCAGCAAAAGAAAGCCATAGTGATTTAGTAAACCCCAGAGATTGCAAATCAGGAAAAAGGAACATGACAAACTGGAAAAATACCAATGACTCAAGGAAGAATTGGAGAAAGTCTGGAAGGGGAAGGCAACAGTAGTTCACCAGCAGTGGTCATTTGAGCCGTGTGCCCCACGCAGGAGAAGTGGCTCCAACTGATGCCTGAAGAAAGATCAGACACCTCCATCTCAAAGAGCACAGTCCTTGGAACACGGCTAAGATACTCAGTAGAACCCTCAAGCTCAAAGGACTCTGGCAGAGGACCCAAGCTTGATATGAACAGCCGTCCATCCTACCCACAGGAGATATGGGGGTGGATGAAGGAAAAGTTTATATATAAAATCCATCTAACTAATCACAGGCTTTAGAATGAACTAATCTTGATTAATCACATCACAATATTTGCCCAAAAACACAATATTTTTCATTTTAAATGGGTTTTAGTGGATGACTCAATTAAATAGACACAGATATTAACATTGGGTATGGTCACATGATGTTTTTTCATTCCGAATTGATAATTCAGAATTAAATTATTCGGAATTAACGTATTGGACAGAGGGTGCACGTGACATATGACGTGTACAGGAAATAAACAAAGTTCACTGCTTGCTTCTCGTCTTTTCAGTCGTAACTTGTAAAAACTACATAATAAGTACCACTTTTGCTGATATCTTTATTATAAATTTGAAGTACCAGCTCAACAAGAGCATACTACTTCACTTTTTGCAGCAACTGAGAAGAAGAAGAAAGATAGACCAGCGAACACGGGAGGCAAAACAATGCTCATCGTCGGGACAGGACACGGTAACGAGCATATGCAGAATGACCGGAATTAACTCAGAGCAGAATGAAGGTTTGCATGACAGAGGAATTAAATAGGCTGGAATTAAAATGCGAATAAACCAGCCACTGACATCAGAATTAAGTTTAATTCCGAATAGAAATTTGCATTAGGAATTATGTTTTTACATGGTCATTTTTTATCAGTATAAAGCGGAATTAACTTTAAAGCGGAATTAAACAGGAATTAAAACTCCCATGTAAACGCACGGATTGTAAACTCAAGCTCTTGTAATGTCTGGAGTTTTAGATGTATGCATTTAATTGCATTTCAATTCAAAACAGTAAAAAAGAAAAAGAAAATATCCTGGGCCAAAATTGAACAGACCTAAAGTTAAAGTGTCATTTTAAGTGTTTAAACTAACAACCCCAACTGTTCTTCGATTAAGAGTAACCGTGATCCTCTGTTCTGCTCCTCAAGGCCCAGTGTCTTGCAGGTTTTCCAAGCGTCCCAGCTGCAACACACCTGATTCAAATCAATGTGTGTTTAGGAGACGTATGCAGAGCTTGTCTGAGTCTGACTCTGGTGTGTTCCAGCAGAGACACTTGGAAAACCAGCGGGACACTGGGCCTTGAGGACCAGAATTGAGGATCCCCAGTCTACATAATGTTAAAGTTCTTCTAGGTTTATGTTTTTGTCCACACTCTTCATTAATAAGCATTAATATCTGACAGTAACCCAGAGCGGGATCAGCAAGTGGGACCTTTCAGTCTGGTCATAGAGCAGAGGTGATCATCTTCTGCTCTAACTGCAGTTTGAAGCTGGATGCTGTGTGAGGATTAAGCTTCTTATAAGTACTTTTAGTGGAGGGACTTACGCAGCAGCCAGTGCTGTTCAAGAAGAGTAAACTGTAGAGCTGTCACATTAGTCACCAAAAGTCACCGCAAAAAGTTACGAGACTTGTTAATAGTCACTTCATCTTTAAATTGAGTTGCCAGAGGGATCTGAAAAATGACTAACTATAGCATCAAAGTTGCTGAGTTAATAGCTGAGCTCTGACATGCACATCAGTGCAATTGGTAAACCAGAAAATAGTGCACTGGCACACGTAATGCATTCTGTGATTAAATACTTCAGTTTTTTAACATGTAGATTTTTCTGTAATTAATTAATTACTATTAACATATTAAGAGTTTTGTATAAACACACGTTTGTTCTATTAATTTAATTTAATTTAATTTCCATTCATTTTTATTTTGACAAGATCTTTTGTTCCCCATTACAGTGTTATAGTCTCACCTATGCTGAGCAGAAAACAACCTCCACTAGCTCCCTGGAGCTCTCAGCTTCACTGTTTCCCTGTAAATCCCATTTGGGGAATTCCTTTTCTCTGATATGATGTCTCCACGTTTGAGGCAACTCAGAAAAAATAGGTGGTAAACTGAAGTTGTGTGCTCCTTAACATTTAATGGGGCATCTCTGAGATTTGATACACCAAAGGCTAACAGGATAAGAAGGAGTACAACTATCCCATCAAAGGATACAAAAGAGGGATTTGTGACTTCCAAAAGAATATGTCTACTGTCAGTTTTTTACATCCACATTATACTCACCATGCATGTCGGCATACATGGAGCCATTTTCCAATACTTTTTCAAGTAATTTTGCACATATTACTTTCACCCTGCCACTGAGAATAGTCTGTCTTTATAATTAAACTCATTTTTATTTGACCTACTCTGGTGGCAGGTTCAAATTGACAGACAGATGCTAAATAAAATAAATAATTTCAGCTTATATGTAAAGCAGTCATTTTTTCATTTAGCACTAAAAACACTCATGTTCTAAGAATGTACAGTACTGAATTTGGAGAGCTTTTATTTCATTTTAAAGATTTCGTATATCAGCACAGCTGATGACAGGGCTAATCATCTGAAAATACATAAAATGGTGCACAGTCTCCTAAAAGAAAATTGTGCTGATCAGTCACCATATGATGATGATGACGATGATGATGATGATGTGCTAGTCAGATTGTCTGTTCCAGTGAGTTAAATACATTCACAGACTGGTAATCGAGTAAAAGTGAGAAGGTCAGAGATTTAGGATGGTGCTTGCCTATCGAACTAGCCCACTAGTCGGGGCATACTGCCACCCTTAGGCTATGGATAAGCTAGGGATAGTTTGTAGGTTAAGAATGAAACCCCTCATCTACAGTCTAAAACATGATTCCAGAAATGATCACCTGTCAGTTTATTTATATGTGAACAACTCTATGTCAACAGGTCTATGTCAGCATAAATCCTTGACTCTCGAAAACCTTTTAAATCATTTAACAAAAGTCTCATTAGGGCTCTGAGCAGCGTTCCTTTATCTTAAACAGTGAGATTTATTTCACCAGCTTACAGTTACATACTGTAGCTATATGCCCTCAAGCTAACATTCGGTCCAATGTCCAGAGGCCAAATTTCCTCTGTGCAAGTGATGCATATTAAGAGTCTCCCAGATACAGGAAAAAGGCTGTCAATGGGGACAGACTGTTGTCAGCATGTCAGAATAAAGCATTAAGGCTCAATTTAACCAACAACCATCAAACTCTCTTTTTTGCCTCTCATGGGTCCAAATGCCATGCAGCTATGAAAGAGAATTATGCAGGTATGGTCCAGTTGGGGATATATTAAGTCAGATTTAAACCTCCGCTGACAACGTAGCTGCTGTTGTTAAGCTGAACAGGTAGCGGCTGCTTGAGTTCTGTCGCCCAAGGATGGGTTAGCGGGCTCAGCGGGGCAGCAGAGGGAGGTCGAGAGACATTGAGAAGGAGAGAAATGTGCCTTAGGTCTGATAAAATAAACAAAGGAAAATGTGCTTGGAGCGGGAAGGATTCAAGCTTCTCTCATTGCCTATGCTGGCTGGGCGGTGCTGGGGATTTGTCTTTAGGTGAAGGGGAAAGCAAATTTACACCCCAAAATTAGTTGGTCCTGTGTGTGGTTGCTTAAGCAAGATGTGCTCAACCAGGAAGATTAATATCAGTGGGAATAAGTATTACAATGCAAGACTTCTTGACATGACAACTATTAGTAGCTTCTGAGTCTTACTTTTCATAAGATGGTATGAATTGCTTTTACTGATGAAGCACGATTTCTACTTAGTAAAAGTTTGTCATTTAGTTGATTTGGCAATGATGCATTGGTAAGTTAAAGGAAATCATCAAATTTATAAATAATAAAACTAATCTTTTATTGCATTTTTGACATGCTTTAGAGTAGCTGGGTTAAAAAAATCATAAATGCAAAAAAAAAATCCAATTGTGTGAGCATTATGAAAATCTATTTGCCAGAGGGATACTGAGAGACTTGAATTAGCAATGAACTCAGTGCTTAGCCTTCTGTAGTCCCACCTGTCCTTCCCACCTCTGCGTCTCATTGCCTCCTGCTTTAGCATCCCTGGAGTTGGAACCAAAAGCCTTCCAAAGAGCAGGTCTCCATGTGAATGGTTCATCCACATGTCTGTGCTCCCCCACCTTCCTAATCCTAGCTAGACAGAACCCCTCTGACCCACCCACCCAAACCGCTCCTGGTCATGTATGTAACTAATGACACTAACGCTTGACTAACAGGTTTAAATCTAATGGACAGCAATCAAGATAAAAAAGATGGTGGTATCTATGGAAGTGATCTGTCAAGAACTGGGATTGAAAAAATTCAAATGAATTAAAAATCCTTGCTGCTACCAGTGAGGTGACTCTTCAGGCTCTCCATGTATCTGTCAGTAACAGTTCAAGCAGGCACAGCTTGTAATGCATGTGTGTGTGTGTGTGTGTGTGTGTGTGTGTGTGTGTGTGTGTGTGTGTGTGTGTGTGTGTGTGTGTGTGTGTGTTGTGTCTCTGTCTGTCTGTATCAATGCATGCAAAACTCGTTTACATTCAGCGCACTTTTGCAGCCGTTGGCTAATTACACACAGGGTTTGTTTGGTGATGTTGGGAGGGTGTGTGGAGTGGAGGGGCATGTCAGCCTTTCTTGTTGATGATAAAGTGACAGAAAATCATTGGGGGGTCAAGTACCCCTCTCCAACCCTCCACTGCCCTGAAAACTCCTGCAGCAGCACAGAAGGTGTGTAGTGTGGGAAGCCTCCCCTTTAATGAGACCATTAAAGGGCCTGTGTCCCCGTCAATAGATTTCTCTCATTCTTTCTCTGACAAATTTGAATTAATAATTCAGTGCCAAGCGCCCGGGGATGTATATTCTCAGCATGAAGGACAGTTAATCCATAGCGTCAGTTTCTCCCCTCCCTGTCTCTCACTCCGTCTTTCGCTTTCGTTTTACATCTTCCCACGTCTCTCCCTCCTCTTTCGCTTCATTCTCATTTGATGATGGCAGCCAGCAGGTAGAGTGCTGACTAAAGTAAGACACATATTTACTAGACCCTTTTCCTCCCTTTTTGCCCCCGGGGATCTTTTCCCCCTCAATGCCTTAAAATACTCAAAAAGTACCAAATTGGGGTTTAATTTATTCTTAAGTATTGAATGACAGTGGTCGTCCTCTCCTACTAAGGAAAGATGACATGTTTGCACACAGCCTCTCGAAAATGGACTTAATTTTGTGAACCAGATTTTTACTATTTGAGACAACAGTGGTAAATTTAAATATTTCCTTAAATGCACAATTCAAGGAAATATGCAAAAATTTGAATAAACACTGTAAAAAGGTTAATGTGATGTGTGGAGTATGTTTACCAACAACTACCCGAAACACAATACCTGTAATGTGGGTATAGTGTGGTTTTACATTTTCCACTTATTGGAAGAATATCGGATGCTTCCTGCATGTAGGTTGGCAAAATGTTGAATTTTAAAAGAAAAACTCCAAAATCAACAGAAAATAATTTTTGAAAAAGAAGAAAAAAGGTACTCAATATTCAATTCTTTGACGACTTGTGGGATTGTATCTTGTCCAGAAACTCTCTCCCCGCTATCTGACAACCAGAATATTGACAAGGGAAAATTTATAGCTTGTTAAATAATGTTAGTTAAGTTTGTTGTACCAGCCTTTTTCTTTTAAAGGTGGTGGCAGCGTGGACTGTCTGATTTTGTGCGCACTTCCAAAGATCCAAATAAAAAAAAAAGGAAAGGATTTAGAAAATTACAAATAATTTATTTTTCTTTAAACAAAAAAAGATAGAATAAAAGGTGGATCATTATATATTAGTTCCAGTTAACAACAAAAACCAACAAAATGCCTGAAAGTGGTCAAAAAATCATTTCAACCTGTCTCACACCACCTGACCCTGATTTCCAACAAAAAAAAAAACAAAACAAAAAAACACCAACACCGGACGTGACATAAATTACCTGTCTGCCCCCCCCCCCCCCCCCCCCCCCCCCTTTCTCACACCCATCAAAAGCTAATAACAAACTTTGAATAAAAATCTATCTGTGTATTATAACCTAATATACTAAAATATAATACAAAAAATAATTTAACTTCCATAACAGCCATTTCTCATAAAAGAAAACAAAAAACACATAAATGGCCTCTACATTTGTTATGGTCGACTCAACACAATCTTAACTGTTTTGATCCAATAACTATTTCCAAAGTATATATTCTCTGACTAAGAATAGTACATTTTTATCTGCAGTCTTAGACTCTATTATAAGATTGCTGATGTACCCCCCATGTGTCATACAAACACCTTTCAACACTGCACAAACTTAAAGGCCTGCAGTGTGATGCCAGCAGTAGCTCTGGATATTAGTGCCAGGTGGCACCAAAGTACAACTTCATGCTAAAGCAGCTTGCAAAGGCCAAGAGTCGACATGACATGTCTGACATGTCCCAACTATATTCTTTCATGGTGCATAACGCTATTTTGTGAAGACGTTTGTGTGTTAATGAGTTTGTGTGCACAGAGAAAGTTAAATGATTGCATATATTGCTTACCATTTGAAAAAAGAAAAGAAAGATCTATCAGATTTTCTCTATTCTAAAGAAATGCAACAAATGGTTTATCTAGGTCTCTGCATTTAAAAACCAACTCTGCAGCTTAAAATATTATTTAGGGCAAGAATGAAGACAAGAAAGGAGCTGCCTCAGGAGTGAGGCAGTAGGGTCACAGGTGGGTGGGGAGACAGACAGAAAGAAAGGGTGGGTGAACAAGAGACAGCAACTGTTGGATCATCTGTGCTTTAAAACATTTAATCACTGTCTCTGGTTACACACACACACACACACACACCACAGCATGCACACACTCATCACTTTAAAGCTCTGCTGTTCTCTGCCCTGCCAGAAGTATCTTGTAACCACATTGTCTAAAGGCACACATGCTAACACACACACACACGTACATGCACACACACAGAAGCTCAAAGAGCAAAGGGTGTATAATCTTATAGCAGCCACCTGACCAGCAGATAGCTTACGGTAGTTTAGGCACATGCCTCTGCACTATACATAATCATGCAGGGACACAATGACTGACAATCCACATGCCAGGAAGTGCTGTCATTCCACTGAGCTCCATTTGTAATATCAGACTGCCAGGTGAATGTGAGGGATTATTTTTACTTTGAGTCCAGTCAGCATTTTTGTCAAGCAGTGAGCCACACACGTAATGGTAAAGTCAGCAATAAGTTATTAAAAAAGTGATCTCAAAGAAGTCAGTAAAAAGTTTCAAACAGCTCAGCGTGCCATGTTGCCTATCCTGCTCAGTCATTCCAACTCTGAATCTCTTTTTTTCCCACATTTTGTGTAATGCCCTTTAATGAGTAACACTAATAGGAGATCATGAACTTAAATGGCCATAAATGCCTTGCCATACTGAAACTGCAGTTGCACTAACAGTATTGTAGCCTTTGCTGAGACTGTGTGAAGGAATGAAGAGTTTTTACAACATCAGCAATGATTGACAAGGGTGGCATGTAAAGCTGGAAGTGCAGCTGCTTTTAAATTTTGTATTAGTAAATATTTGTCTTGCAATAAATTTAGACTGAGGGGTCGCACCAGCATATTATGGCATAGATCCTGTAATATGTTGACTTGATGGGTGTGTACAGGATAGAAAAGTTTGGCATGAAACTGTAAGAATCACTGCGATGATAGTAAATGTTGTCAAGTAAAAGTAATTACTTCCTCTGAACAGACGATTAAACAACTTTTAAGCACAACAGGGACTAGATGATCTGTTGTAATGAAACTGGTCTAATCAAGATTTGGGATTTTCTGCTTTGAACAAATCTATGCACAAGTTTCTCTCTAAATGTGTTTTCCATTAGTAATGTGAGCTTATTCTCTACAAGGCCTCTGATAACCCGCACTTGTCCTCCCTTGCCCAAACAGACATCCCTCAGTCTTTAATTGGAGAGGAGCAGCAGGCCTGCAAGCACAGCTTTGGGACCTGAGCTGCGACCACTGAGAATGCATTAACATTAGCATTGCAGCAGACCAACCTGTACATAATGATAACCTCAAGCTCTTCCCGCTGGGAGTATCCACTGCTCATACACACACATTAACTCAGGTACACAAACAAATGCACATCAGTACATGCTTCTTTTACCCGTCTTCCCCTATACATGTAGACCCATAAACAAGCAAGTGTAATGCAGCCCCAGAAGTGGGCAGGCTGACGATCAGAGAAGGGGGTGAAAAAAATCAGTTGCCGCCATTCGGCTGAAAAGTGTGTGTAATGAACTTGAGTTCCATTGATCGGGACTGAGAGTACAGAACCGGGGGCTGTTTGTCCCAGAAGGGTTGCCTTACTCCTGCTCAGTAGCCCCTCATAAATGTTTGAGAGCTCTGAGCCGCTCTGGATCCACCCTACCTGGGTTTAAATTCTATGTTACAAAACACACATACAGGTTGATGTTTATGATGGATGGACAAATGGCTGGTTGGTTGTGGTGGTAGTTGAGGGGATCAATACTTATTTTAGCCTGATGACATTTGTTGGTATACTGCTCTTATCAGTTTTTTTTTTTTTTGGGGGGGGGGGGGGGTCTGAGAACTTGAGAAGGGT